>NC_085846.1:119796049-119971049 GCF_035594765.1 Anolis carolinensis
GAGGGAAGCCTCCCACAAGGATGGTAAAAACATCAAAACATCTGGGCGTCCCCTGGGCAACGTCCTTGCAGACGGCCAATTCTCTCACTCCAGAAGCAACTCCGGTTGCTCCTGACACGAAGAAAAAAAAAATCATGATTATAATTATAGGCCCGGGCTGTGGCGCAGGCTGGAGAGCAAGCCAGCTGCAACCAGCTGCAATGAATCACTCTGGCCAGGAGGTCATGAGTTCGAGGCCCGCTCGGAGCCTATGTTTGTCTTGTTTTTGTTCTATGTTAAAAGGCATTGAATGTTTGCCTATATGTGTAATGTGAGTCCCCTTCGGGGTGAGAAAGAAGGGCGGAAGATAAATGCTGAAAATAAATAAAATATCAATATTTATGTTATAATGTGTACACCTAAACATTAGGAAGAACTCCCTGATGGGCAAAACTCCGGTTGCTCCTGACACGGAAAAAAAATATTGTTATTTAAACTATACACATTGCGAAATTATGGTTTTTTTCTCAAAGTGACACACCACCCAAGTCATGCTAGGGGTTTTTTTAGTGAATTTTGACACACCAAGTGCAAAAGGTTGCCCATCATTGACCTAGTGCTATGGGATCCTGGGAGCTGCAGTTTGGGAAGATCCCGACAGACCAGAATCCCACCACATTGAGCCCTGAAGCTTCAATCGGTGCCTAACTGCATTCGTTCTGCAGTGTAGACGTGCCCCTAGAGATGCCCCCAATACCCATTGAGGAATGGCATCCGCCATCCATCACTCACCGCTTCATGGAGCCGTAGTAGAGGCAGAGGAAGTCCCGGGCCAGGGGCAGGAGCTCCTCCTTTGCGCGGGGACCCTCCGGAGCGGAGCAGAGCTGGCGCGGGAACATCAGGGAGGCCAGGCAGCGCCGCTCGTTGCAGGGCACCTCCTGGGGTCCGGGGAGAAGAAGAGGCCGAGAGCAGGGGGTCCAAACGGGAGGAGAGGCCTTGGGCTGGCCACCACCTTCCCACCAGAAGACACCCACTGACATCCTGACAAGCTGAGGATCAATCCCAACAAGACAGAGGCCCTCCTGGTCAGTCGCTCGTCGGATCGGGGTGTTGGGTGGCAACCTGTGCTGGACGGGGTCGCACTCCCCCTGAAACCACAGGTCCATTGCAGTTTGGGGGTCCTCCTGGATTCAGCGTTGACGCTTGAGGCTCAGGTGTCGGCGGTGGCCGGGAGGGCTTTTGCACAACTCAAACTTGTGCGCCAACTGCGACCATACCTCGTGAAGTCTGACTTGACCACGGTGGTGCATGCCTTAGTTACCTCTAGACTGGACTACTGTAATGCGCTCTACGTGGGGCTTCCCTTGAAGACGGCCCGGAAACTACAATTGGTCCAACGCTCGGCGGCCAGATTAATAACGGGAGCGAGTTACAGGGAGAGATCTACTCCCTTGTTTAAGGAGCTCCACTGGCTGCCGTTCATCTTCCGGTCCCAATTCAAGGTGCAGACCATCATTTATAAAGCCCTAAACGGTTTGGGACCCGCCTACCTTCGTGACCGTATCTCCTACCATAAACCTGCCCAAGCCCTTCGATCATCAGGGGAGGCCCTCCTGTCGCCACTGCCTGTATCCCAGACCCGCCTTGTGGGAACAAGGGAGAGGGCCTTTTCTGCGGTGGCCCCTCGCTTGTGGAACTCGCTGCCCATTGAAATCAGGCAAGCCCCCACCCTTTTAGCCTTCAGGAAAGATTTAAAAACATGGCTCTTCCGGTGTGCTTTCGGAGAGTAACTGTATATACCTCCTTTGTTTCTCCCCCCAACATCTATTCTGTAGACCCTGTTCCCCATGGTTTTATTCTTATCTCTTCTTACCCCGAGTTTTTAACTTTGTGTCCATGCGGCCCGCCCTTGTTATGTTATGCTACATTTTGCTTTGATTTTGTTCTGTACTGTGTAGTGTTATTCTTGTATTGTTTAATTGTATTTTGATACGTTGTTTTTATATTTTGTTTATTGTATTGCCTTGGGCATGGCCCCATGTGAGCCGCCCCGAGTCCCCGTTGGGGAGATGCTGGCGGGGTATAAATAAAGTTTTATTATTATTTATTATTATTATCCCCAAAGCCAAGGCCCCATCTGCACTGACCATTCAATGCAGTCCCAGAGTGGCTTCACTGTGCAGATCATAACATAGGCAACACTGTGGAACACAATTTTTGCCTCTGGTTGTAAATGTCATTTCTTTAGGGTTCTATCATACAAACATGGGGAAAGTTTATTAAGCTGCAAAAACTTTGGTTTTATGAGAGGGAAATCTTGCTGTATATTTTGCTATAATTTTTCAATGACTATCTCCTCATCGAGTCTCAATCAATTCAAGTTACTTTGTGACATCCACAAAAACAAAGTTTATGGAGTAGAACAACTACAGTAGAGTCTCACTTATCCAAGCTAAATGGGCCAGCAGAAGCTTGGATAAGCGAATATCTTGGATAATAAGGAGGCATTAAGGAAAAGCCTATTAAACATCAAATTAGGTTATGATTTTACAAATGAAGCACCAAAGCATCATGTTAGACAACAAATTTGGTAGAAAAAGTAGTTCTATACACAGTAATGCTATGTAGTAATTACTGTATTTATGAATTTAACACCAAAATATCACGATATATTGAAAACATGGACTCCAAAAATGCGTTGGATAATCCAGAACGTTGGATAAGCGAGTGTTGGATAAGTGAGACTCTACTGTACTTCCAAATTAAGTATCACACAATGAAACAGGAAATAACACTTTCAAGCCAGGAACAGAAAATGTTTCAGATTTTGTTACAAAGTGTAATCCGAGAACTAGTGGTGTTGACACAACCCACAGAGTGCTGGTGCGCATTAAGGGCTTTCTTTTGTGCAGGTCCATGGCCGTTCACTGTCTAGCCGCCACAGCCTGAAGCTGTCTTTGAACTGCATTAAACAGCCAATCCAGGTGGGGCCAAAGTCAAGGCTTTTTTTATCGTGTCAGAAGCGACTTGAGAACATACTGCAAGTTGCTTCTGGTGTGAGAGAGTTGGTCATCTACAGAGGCATTGCCCAGGGGATGCCCCGATGTGTTACCATCCTTCTGGGAGGCTTCTCTCATGTCTCCGCAAGCTAGAGCTGACAGATGGGCTTGCACCCTGTCTCGCAGATTTGAACTGGCAACCTTGCGGTCAGCAAGCCAACTTTCAGGTCAGCAGTCCAGCCGGCACAAGGGTTTAACCCACTGTGCCCCCACGGCTCTATAAGTCAAGGATAGTGGAAGTCCTTTGCAGCTAAAGAGCCAGCCTTTCATGACGCCTATCAGCATTCTTCAAAGCCAGGAAGATGTGTGTCCCACCTCCCCATCCAAACACAGGCTTTGCCCCAAAGTATGAAGGCAGAGGGTCCAAATCCCCTTCTTCTGGACACCAACAGCATGGAGCATCTGTAGGCCTTTTTCAAGGGAACGTTGTGGGACAACAACTCAGCGCTATATGATACTTATTGTAATTATTGTAGGAGCCGTGGTGGCGCAATAGGTAAAACCTTTGTGCCGGCTGAACTGCTGACTTGAAGACCCAAACGTCAGCAGTTTGAATCCATGAGACAGCCCCAGCTTCCTATGCAGGGACACAGGCCTGTAGCGAGGGGGTGGTTTTAGGGGTTCAACCCCCCCCCCCCCGAAATTTTTCAGGTTATAAAAAAAACCTGGTTTACTCATGAATTTTAACTGGTTAACCAAATCCCCATGCTAAGTCTATGAGACGCAAAACATTAAGAGTCCCTCCAGGCACTATCTCAAGCAGATATTGACAGGTTTGTAGCGGGGAGAGGTGTGTGCTAGGGGTTCAACCCCCCGAAATGTTCAAAACCCCTCCCGAATTTTTTTTCTGGCTACGGCCCTGCAGGGACATGAGGGAAGCATCCCACAGGATGGTGACACATCTGGGCACCCTCTGCTTAAAATTTTATATAATGTGATTTTATTCTGTAATGGTATCTGTTTTATATGAATTGTTGTTTTGTTGATTGTTTTATATGAATTGTTGTTTTGACATTGTTTTTAGGCATTGAATTTTTGCTTATTTATTGTAAGCCGCTTTGAGTCCCCTCGGGAGGGAAAGGCGGGGTAAAAGTGATGTAAATAAATAAATAAATAAATAAATAAAGGTCCTTGCAGATGGCCAATTCTCTCACACCAGAAGTGACCTGCAGTATTCTCAATTTACCTCTGACATGTTAAAAAAGTGTATTTATTTATTGAATGCATGTCCCACTTTCCTCTCAAAGTGAGATTCCTTTGATCATTTCCACGGGATCTCTTTTCACATATGTATATTCACGTGTTCTTTTTTCCTTTGCAACCCATTCCATGTTATTCAGAAGCCTAAAGGAGGAAATCCTGGGAAGTTGACTCTCCCAGTGATGGAAAGCCCAGTCTTTTTTGTTTTCTCCCTGCAAGAGACCTCTTGATGCTCGTTGCCACTGGGTCTCTGGGAGGGCCTTCCCATAACAATGTGCTTATTATTCATGGAAATGTGTATGATCCCACCCTGTCTCCAGGTTGAATAAGGCAATAGGAGTGCCCGTTCCTCTCACCTGCAAGGCTTGGGCGCTGAGGGTGTCGTACATGATGGAGCCCGACTCCCAGTTCTTGATCCGGGAGTATTTGGGGGGTTCGACGTGGCGGTCAGACGGGCAGCTGCAGGGGTGGCACAAGGAAAAACCAGTGAGATGGTGGATAGTACACGTGCCGTCCTATATACAGGCAGCACCCAAGTTATGAACAACATGGGACCTGTTGGTTTGCTGTTAAGCTGAATGTGCATGTAGGTTGGAACAGGGACATTTTAAGTGTAACTCCAGCTATGTGTGTGTTTGTGTGTGTTAGCTTTGGAGAGCATAGGGAAGGCTAAACAACATCCCTGTGGAGCTTCCTTTGCTGCCTGTGCCCCTGTGCAGAATATCTCACCACACTTCCTGTTCCTATGAGAACTGGATTTTGGAAAATTTGACTTGTTGGGGAAACAGGGATTGGGGATAAAGCTTCACCATGACTCATTTGTAAGTCAGATCTTTGTAACTCAGGGACTGCCTGTATAGCGGTCACTTGGTCACTCGTATCCCAAAGACAGAAGCACCTCCAGGCCACGGAGCTACCACTCAGGGAGGGAAACACCAGGGAGACACTCAGCCCAAGGGTGAACTCAAAGCCCTTGGAGAACGAGACTCACCGGACTCCAAGTCCCAGAGCTGGAAGGGGCACCCAAGGATCATCTAGTCCAAACCTCTACTGTTATGTTGGACTGGATGGCCCATGAGGTATCTTCCAACTCTATAATTCTATGACACCACCTAAGCACACCTGACAGATGTCCATGCACCCTCTGTTGAAAGACCTTCTGAGAAGGAGACTCCACCGGATTCCAAGGCAGCAGTATATTCCATTCTCAAACAGCTCTAACCAACATGAATATTTTGTTGGAGCCTCTTTTTTTGCAGTTTGAACCCATCGCTCCATTGTGTCTTCATCTCTGGAACAGCAGGAAGCAAGCCTTTCCCCTCCTCAATGAGGCGTCTGCTCAAATATTGAAACATGTCTTTCACATCTGCACATGACCTTCTCTTCTCCAAGCTCAACACGCCCAGCATTTCCCTCATCTGCTCCTCAGAGAGAGTCATTACACCGTTGGCCATTGTGGTGGCCTTTCTCTGGACACCTTCTTCATGAATGGCTTCTTTGTCCAGAACTGAACACAGGGTCATAGAATCATAGAATCGTAGAGTTAGGAGAGACCTCATGGGCCATCCAGTCCAACCCCGTTCTGCCAAGAAGCAGGAAAATGACATTCAAAGCACCCCCGACAGATGGCCATCCAGCCTCTGCTTAAAAGCCTCCAAAGAAGGAGCCTCCACCACGGTCCGTGTCAAGAGAGTTCCAGTTCTAAACAGCTCTCACAGTGAGGAAGTTCTTCCTAATTTTCAGGTGGAACATTATTGTTCTGGGTGAGGTCTGACCAAAGCAGAAGAGAAATAGATGGACGAGGACTTCCCTCAATGATTCTATGAAAGGAGATGAAGGCCCATGAGGTTTCTTCCAACTCTACTATTCTATGATTCTATGATTCTATGAAGCATAGATCTCTCAAACTCTAACAGTCTTATCACTATGTGACCTGGATGATGGGCTTTATAGCCCAAGGACACCTGTGAGGGCCCATGTTGTCCTCTTTTTTGCCCAAAGGAGGCCAAAGAGGTCCTGCTGTGTCAAGCAAAGGCCTCCCTTGGCTTTGAAGGACCCATCAAGGCTTTTCTCCAGCCAATTCCTTCTATTCTGCCACAGAGGACAACCTTGGTGCTGCTTGGCAGAAGGAGCTTTGTTTGGGTCTCCTGCTTCCTGGGCATTTACACTGAGGATACTTCCATGGATGCCAATGAGGTCTGTAAGCTCCATGACTCTATAGAGCAGGGGTCCTCAAACTTTTTAAGTGGAGGGCTGATTCACGGTCCCTCAGACTGTTGGGGGGGGGACTATGATGAAATAGTTCAAAATTAGGATTGTTGTTGTGTGCCTTCAAGTCATTTCAGACTTAGGTCAACCCTAAGTCTAAAGTTTAGGACAAAGGCCAGGTCAATGACCTTGGAGGGCCTTAGTTTGGGGACCCCTGATCTAGACAATCTCATAAGACCATAGGTAAGCAAAGAAGCCTCCAAAGACCATCGAGATGGTCTCATAAGACCATAGGTAAGGAAAGGGACCCTCAAAGATCATCTAGATGGTTTCATAAGACCATAGATAAGGAAAGGGGCTTCCAAAGGCCATCTAGACAATCTCACAAAACCATAGGTAAGGAAAGGGACCCTCAAAGGCCATCTAGACGGTCTCATAGGACCATAGGTAAGCAAAGTGACCTCCAAAAGCCATCTAGATGGTCTCATAAGGCTGTAGTTAAGCAAAGAGACCTTCAAAGACCATCTAGACAATCTCATAAGGCTATAAGTAAGCAAAGAGACCTCCAAAGACCAGGTAGACTCAGGTCAACCCCAAGTCTAAAGTTTAGGACAGGGACCAGGTAAATGACCTTGGAGGGCCACATTCGGCCCCCGGGCCTTAGTTTGGGGAACCCTGCTATAGAGAATGCACCAGGATTAGCAAGGACGCTTCTATGAGCTTTTACAAACATCTCCCTGTGTTCAGCATCATAGAATCATAGAACTAGAAGGAACTGGGCCATCCAGGCCAACCCCAATCTGCAAGGCAGGGAAACACAATCAAAGCACTCTCCAACAGATGGCCACCCCGCTCTCTGCTTCAAAGCCTGCAGAGAAGACGACTGAGGTGGACTTCCAAATGCTACCAAGGCCTTTGATGGAATTCTGGAATCCCAGAGTTGGAAGAGACCTGCCGGGAGGTTCTTCCTCATGTTTAGGTGAAATCCCTTGAAATTGGAACCCGTTGTTCCATTGAGTCCCAGGAAATGGAACAATGGAATAGTCCAGGCACGGGCTAACTTGAACCTTCTCTCCAGGTGTTTTGGACTTCCACCTGAGGGCCTGAGACTGTTAGGAATGGTGGAAGTCCAAAACACCTGGAAGACCCAAGTTGGACCATGCCTAGAATAGCCCTCAAATCCCTTAGCTGCCCGACTCTTCTCCAAGGACATTTCTCCATTGCTTTTTGCAACTGCTAGAAATCTACAAGGGGATGCAGACGGGGAATGCAAAGACCGTCTGGTGTCCACCTCTCAAGATGGACAGACAAATGGACGGATGGACATCCTCCCCCTCCCACCACATAATTGTGAAGCCTCCTCCCTGTGTTCAGCATCATAGAATCCTAGAACTAGAAGGAACTGGGCCATCCAGGCCAACCCCAATCCGCAAGGCAGGGAAACACAATCAAAGCACTCTCCAACAGATGGCCACCCCGCTCTCTGCTTCAAAGCCTGCAGAGAAGACGACTGAGGTGGACTTCCAAATGCTACCAAGGCCTTTGATGGAATTCTGGAATCCCAGAGTTGGAAGAGACCTTCTGGGAGGTTCTTCCTCATGTTTAGGTGAAATCTCTTTCCCTGAAATTGGAACCCGTTGTTCCATTGAGTCCCAGGAAATGGAACAATGGAATAGTCCAGGCACGGGCTAACTTGAACCTTCTCTCCAGGTGTTTTGGACTTCCACCTGAGGGCCTGAGACTGTTAGGAATGGTGGAAGTCCAAAACACCTGGAAGACCCAAGTTGGACCATGCCTAGAATAGCCCTCAAATCCCTTAGCTGCCCGACTTTTCTCCAAGGACATTTCTCCATTGCTTTTTGCAACTGCTAGAAATCTACAAGGGGATGCAGACGGGGAATGCAAAGACCGTCTGGTGTCCACCTCTCAAGATGGACAGACAAATGGACGGATGGACATCCTCCCCCTCCCACCACATAATTGTGAAGCCTCCTCCCTGTGTTCAGCATCATAGAATCCTAGAACTAGAAGGAACTGGGCCATCCAGGCCAACCCCAATCTGCAAGGCAGGGAAACACAATCAAAGCACTCTCCAACAGATGGCCACCCCGCTCTCTGCTTCAAAGCCTGCAGAGAAGACGACTGAGGTGGACTTCCAAATGCTACCAAGGCCTTTGATGGAATTCTGGAATCCTAGAGTTGGAAGAGACCTGCTGGGAGGTTCTTCCTCATGTTTAGGTGAAATCTTTTTCCCTGAAATTGGAACCCATTGCTCCATTGAGTCCCAGGAAATGGAACAATGGAATAGTCCAGGCATGGGCCAACTTGAACCTTCTCTCCAGGTGTTTTGGACTTCCACCATTCCTAACAGTCTCAGGCCCTTTCCTTTTCCCCCTCGGCCGCTTAAGCGGCCGAGGGGGAAAAGGAAGGGGCCTGAGACTGTTAGGAATGGTGGAAGTCCAAAACACCTAGAAGACCCAAGTTGGACCATGTCTAGAATAGCCTTCAAATCCCTTAGTTAGACATTTCTCCATTGCTTTTTGCAACGGCTACCGTAGAAATCTACAAGGGGATGCAGACAAGGACCGCAAAGACCTTCTGGTGTCCACCTCTCAAGATGGACAGACAAATGGACGGATGGACATCCTCCCCTTCCCACCACCTAATGGTGAAGCCCCCTCCTGACCTGCTCTTGTTGTTGAGGTCCATGTCTTCGGAGGTGGAGGCCCGTTGCCGAGAGCAGAGGCTCCTGCTGGGGGTCAGGGAGAGCCCCCCCGGGAAGTTCCCCATGGCTCTGCTCGACGTCTCCCGGCCGGCCGGACACTCTTCTGAGGCTCTTCTGCAGCAGCCGAGCCAGGAACTCCTTTCTTGCTTCCTGCCTGGCGAGAAAAAAGTGGCCGCACTTCCCATCCGCCTTCCCTGCCCCATCCGCCCAAGACACAATTGACCGCTGGGCGGGTGGTCAAGCCCTTTATGCCCGGGGGGGGGGGGGGGGGGGAGAGAGAGACCTGAGCTCAGAAACATCACAACACATTCATCCACAGCTACCATCTCTGGCAAAACCATTACATGCCATTGCGATACACTAAAAATCGAGTATATACTTATACTCGAGTATAAGCCGACCCGACTATAAGCTGAGGCACCTAATTTTTCCACCAAAAAAACTGGGAAAACATTGACTCCAGTATAAGCCGAGGGTGGTAAATTTCAGAAATAAAAATAGATACCAAAAAAATTACATTACCGTATATACTCGAGTATAAGCCGACCCGACTATAAGCTGAGGCACCTAATTTTTCCACAAAAAACTGGGAAAACATTGACTCCAGTATAAGCCGAGGGTGGTAAATTTCAGAAATAAAAATAGATACCAAAAAAATTACATTACCGTATATACTCGAGTATAAGCCGACCCGACTATAAGCTGAGGCACCTAATTTTTCCACAAAAAAAACTGGGAAAACATTGACTCCAGTATAAGCCGAGGGTGGTAAATTTCAGAAATAAAAATAGATACCAAAAAAATTACATTACCGTATATACTCGAGTATAAGCCGACCCGACTATAAGCTGAGGCACCTAATTTTTCCACAAAAAAAAACTGGGAAAACATTGACTCCAGTATAAGACGAGGGTGGTAAATTTCAGAAATAAAAATAGATACCAAAAAAATTACATTACCGTATATACTCGAGTATAAGCCGACCCGACTATAAGCTGAGGCACCTAATTTTTCCACAAAAAAAACTGGGAAAACATTGACTCCAGTATAAGCCGAGGGTGGTAAATTTCAGAAATAAAAATAGATACCAAAAAAATTACATTACCGTATATACTCGAGTATAAGCCGACACGACTATAAGCTGAGGCACCTAATTTTTCCACAAAAAAAAACTGGGAAAACATTGACTCCAGTATAAGACGAGGGTGGTAAATTTCAGAAATAAAAATAGATACCAAAAAAATTACATTACCGTATATACTCGAGTATAAGCCGACCCGACTATAAGCTGAGGCACCTAATTTTTCCACAAAAAAACTGGGAAAACATTGACTCCAGTATAAGACGAGGGTGGTAAATTTCAGAAATAAAAATAGATACCAAAAAAATTACATTACCGTATATACTCGAGTATAAGCCGACCCGACTATAAGCTGAGGCACCTAATTTTTCCACAAAAAAAACTGGGAAAACATTGACTCCAGTATAAGACGAGGGTGGTAAATTTCAGAAATAAAAATAGATACCAATAAAATTACATTAATTGAGGCATCAGTAGGATAAATGTTTTTGAATATTTACATAAAGATCAAATTTAAGATAAGACTGTCCAACTCTGATCAAATCATCATTCTCATCTTCTTCAATGTAAATGTGCTTACGTATCCTTTTAATAATAATAGAGTAAAATAAGGCCCGGGCTGTGGCGCAAGCTGGTGAGCAGCCAGCTGCAGCCAGCTGAGACCAATCACTCTGACCAAGAGGTCATGAGTTCGAGGCCAGTTCGGAGCCTGCGTTTGTCTTGTCTTTGTTCTATGTCAAGGCACTGAATGTTTGCCTATATGTGTAATGTGATCTGCCCTGAGTCCCCTTCGGGGTGAGAAAGAAGGGCGGAATATAAATGCTGTAAATAAATAAATAATAAATAAATACATGTAATAATAATAATAATAATAATAATAATAATAATAATAATAAGAAGAAGAAGAAGAAGAAGAAGAAGAAGTTTATTTTTATATCCCGCCCCATCTCCCCGAAGGGACTCGGAGCAGCTCACAGCAATAATAAAAACAGTAACAAGTTACACAATTATAAAATCAAACATCAATAAAACAATCAAACAATCAATACATACATCACATATTAAAAACAAAGAGCTAAAAGCAGTTCTAGGCCGAAATAGAAGGGCTACATGGGGGGAGGTAGCTTCATAGCAAAAGTACTCAGCAAGGTACAAATAATTATGACCGGAGCAATCTCTTGTTAAATGGGCAGAGGAATCAACCTCCAAGAATTAATCGTTGAAGGCCTTCTGGAAGAGCCAGGTTTTAAGGCTTTTCCGGAAGGCAAGGAGGGTGGGGGCCTGTCTAATCTCCCTCGGGAGTGAGTTCCAGAGGCGGGCGGGGGGCCACAGCGGAGAAGGCCCTCTCTCTCTCTCGTCCCCACCAGCCGCGACTGCGAGGGTGGTGGGAGCGAGAGGAGGGCCTCCCCCGAAGAGCGAAGAGATCGTGCAGGTTCATAGGGGGAGATGCGGTCTCTAAGGCAGGGGGGGTCCCAAACCGTTTAGGGCTTTGTAGGTGATCACCTGCACCTTGAATTGGGCCCGGAAAGTAAATGGCAGCCAGTGGAGCTCCTTAAACAGAGGCGTAGAACGTGCCCTGTAGTTTGCTCCTGTTAGAAGCCTGGCTGCCGAGCGCTAAAATAATTGCAGTTTCCGGGCCGTCTTCAAAGGCAGCCCCACGTAGAGCGCATTGCAATAGTCCAGTCTAGAGGTAACTAAGGCGTGGACCACCATGGTCAGATCAGACTTCTCGAGGTATGGTCGCAGCTGGCGCACAAGTTTGAGTTGTGCAAAGGCCCTCCCGGCCACGGCCGACACCTGAGCCTCAAGCGTCAGCCCCGAATCCAGGAGGACCCCCAAGCTGCAATGGACCTGCGCCTTCAGGGGGAGTGTGACCCCGTCAAGCACAGGTGGCCACCCAACACCCCGATCAGACTTGCGACTGACCAGGAGGACCTCTGTCTTGTCAGGATTGAGCTTCAGCTTGTTAACCCTCATCCAGGCCAATACAGCGGCCAGGCACTGGTCCAGAATCCGAGGGGCTTCCTTGGATTGGCTAAGCGAACGAACCCAAAGGGTGATTCTCACCAATGCGTTGTCTTCATCATGGAAAGAAGTGACAAGTGGAGTGCCACAAGCAGGGCTCCGTCCTGGGCCCGGTTCTGTTCAACATCTTTATTAACGACTTAGACGAAGGGTCAGAAGGCACGATCATCAAGTTTGCAGACGACACAAAACTGGGAGGGATAGCTAACACTCCAGAAGACAGGAGCAGAATTCAAAACGATCTTGACAGACTAGAGAGATGATTGGCCGAAACTAACAAAATGAAGTTCAACAGGGACAAATGCAAGATCCTTCACTTCGGCAGAAAAAATGGAAATCAAAGATACAGAATGGGGGACGATGCCTGGCTTGACAGCAGAGTGTGCAAAAAAGACCTTGGAGTCCTCGTGGAGAGGAAGGTGAACATGAGCCAACAATGTGATACGGCAGCTAAAAAAGCCAACGGGATTCTGTCCTGCATCAATAGGGGAATAGCGTCTAGATCCAGGGAAGTCCTGCCCCCCCTTATTCTATTCTGCCTTGGTCAGACCACACCTGGAATCACACTGTGTCCAATTTTGGGCACCACAGTTGAAGGGAGATGTTGACAAGCTGGAAAGCGTCCAGAGGAGGGCGACTAAAATGATTAAGGGTCTGGAGAACAAGAATCCCTATGAGGAGCGGCTTAAAGAGCTGGGCATGTTTAGCCTGCAGAAGAGAAGGCTGAGACATGATGAAGGCCATGTACAAATACGTGAAGGGAAGTCACAGGGAGGAGGGAGGGAGCTTGTTTTCTGCTGCCCTGAAGACTAGGACACAATGGAGCAATGGCTTCAAACTACAGGAAAGGAAGGAGATTCCACCTGAACATCAGGAAGAACTTCCTCACTGTGAGGGCTGTTCGGCAGTGGAACTCTCTGCCCCAAGGGACTGTGGTGGAGGCTCCTTCTTTGGAGGCTTTTAAGCAGAGGCTGGATGGCCATCTGTCGGGGGTGCTTTGAATGCAATTTCCTGCTACTTGGCAGAATGGGGTTGGACTGGATGGCCCATGAGGTCTCTTCCAACTCTACTATTCTATGATTCTATGATTCTATGATTTAGGTGGAAAAGAGTAGTAGAGTTGGGTGTCATCCGCGTAGAGATGGCACCAAACTCCAAAACCCCGGATGACCTCTCCCAGCGGTTTCATGTAGATATTGAAAAGCATGGGGGACAGAATAGAACCTTGCGGGACCCCACAGGTCAATGGCCAGGGGTCCGAGCAGGTGTCCCCCAGCTTCACCAACTGGGAACGCCCCTCTAGGAAGGACTGAAGCCACTGTAGAACAGTGCCCCCAAGGCCCATCCCGGAGAGACGTCCCAGAAGGAGACCATGGTCGATGGTCTCGAAAGCCGCTGAGATGTCCAAGAGAACCATCAGGGTCACACTCCCCCTGTCCAGCTCCCTGCGGAGGTCATCCACCAAGGCCACCCAAGCCGTCTCAGTACTGTGCCCAGGCCTGAAGCCAGACTGTGATTGGTCCAGAAAATCCGCATCCTCCAAGAATCCCTGGAGCTGCGAGGCAACCACCCACTCCAAGACCTTGCCCAAAAATGGAAGGTTAGAGATTGGCCTGTAATTGCCTAGGTTGGTCGAATCCAGAGAGGCCTTCTTCAGGATAGGCCTAACCACAGCTTGCTTTAGGCTAGATGGAAATTTGCCCTGTGATAACGAAGCATTAATTATAGGCATAAACCAATCAACTAACCCGCCACTGGCCTGTTTTAAAAGCCAAGATGGGCAAGGATCCAGGGCACAGGTGGTCGCCCTCACAGCCCCGAGGATCTTGTCCACATCATCACTAAAAATTGCCATTCCATGCCAGGACCTTGCTCTTTCCAGGAGGCAAAATGAAGTGCAGAGAGATAGGACGACTTGGAAGGGATCTAGACATCTTAGTGGACCTCAAGCTGAACATGAGTGTGATGTGGCAGCTCAAGAAACCAATGTGATTCTTGGCTGCATTGATATGAGCATAGTGTCGAAATCAAGGGACGTCATAGTCAGACTCTGTTCTGCTTTGGTCAGGCTTTTTCGCCTGGAATCATAACCCTGAGTCCAGTGCTGGGCAACACCTTTCAAGAAGGAGATGGGCGAGGTGGACTGTGTCCAGAGAAGGGCCACCCAAATGGTCAATGGTGTGGAAGCCATGGATCCCTCTGAGCAGAAGCACAGGGAGCTGGGGGTGAAAAGAAGATGGAGAGAAGGGGACACGAGAGCCCTCCTCAAATATTGGAAAGGATGCCCATGGAGGAGGAGGAGGCCAGGCTTGTTTTCCGCTGCCCCTGAAATTAAGAGCCATGGATTCCAATTACAGCCAAGAAGAAGCCACTTGAACCTGAGGAAGAACGTCCTGAGAGTCAGAACCATTTTGCAGTGGGATCTAGACTGACTTAGAGCCTGGTGCAATGATGGGCAACCTTTTGCGCTTGGTGGGTCAAAATTCACCAAAAAAACCTAGCATGACTTGGGTGGTGTGTCACTTTGAGGGGAAAAAAACACCATAATTTCGCAATATGTATAGTTTAAATAACAAAAATATATAATTGTAATATATAAATGTATTTAAAAAATCAAAAACTATTTACTACCCTTATTTCTATGTACAACGATCTATGGTACCTCTTGCAGTTTCCACGCTGATTTCTCTCGGTTGTAGTTTCAATGTAGTCATGAATAATGAATAATAATATAATAGTAATAATATGATAATATATTACAATTATATATATATATATATATATATATATATATATATATACATGCAGTGGAGTCTCGCTTATCCAAAGTAAACGGGCCGGCAGAACGTTGGATAAGCGAATATGTTGGATAATAAGGAGAGATTAAGAAAAAGCCTATTAAACATCAAATTAGGTTATGATTTTACAAATTAAGCACCAAAACATCATGTTATACAACAAATTTGACAGAAAAAGTAGTTCAATATGAAGTAATGCTATGTTGTAATTACTGTATTTACGAATTTAGCACCAAAATATCATGATATATTGAAAACACTGACTACAAAAATGCGTTGGATAATCCAGAACGTTGGATAAACGAGTGTTGGATAAGTGAGACTCTACTGTATATATATATAAACTAGCTGTGCCCGTCCACGCGTTGCTGTGGCAAAGTGGTGGTGGTATTGGTTAAAAATTGTTGTGTAATTTTTATTTGATGTTATTTGCAATTTTTAATTAATTTTATTGTAAGTTATATTTTTATTTATTATATTTTATTATTTTCTTGTATTATTTTTAGTTATTTTCTGTTATTATAGTATTTTATTGTATTAATTTTTAGTGTTTTTCATTTATTTTTTTTGGGTTGCTAGGATACCAAGTTGGAGGAGCTTAGCCTTCTAACTGGCAGCAATTGGATAAAAGCAATTATTCCTCTTCCTCTAATTAGGACTTTATTTTTCTTTTCTTTTTGTTGTATCAACCTGGAGCCGTGGATGATGGGTTGTGTTGTCAAATTTCGAGGTTGGGGGGCCTGTAGTTTTGTTGTTTTGTGCATCGCCATGATGCCATCACTCTTTTATATATATAGATGTAATGTGCATAATTCCCATGGACTAAACAACAAAACCACTGGACCAAATCACATCAAATTTGGCCACAAAAGACATAGTCATCCAATGAATCTGCATTCGGCAGCGTGTCAGCAAAAATGGCTAGGCGTGTCAGTGCTGATACGCGTGTCATAGGTTGGCCATCACTGGCCTGGTGGAACCTCTTTCTCTTGAGGTTTGAATCAGGGGTCGGTCGGTTGTGGGGAGGGCTTGGGTGGTGTGTCCCTGCATGGCGGAATGGACTGCGTGGTCCCCGAGGCTCTTCTCGTATTCTGTGATGCCACGACTGGATGTGCTTGCAAGGTATGGGGAGGGTCTCTGCCTGGGAGGCCCCTCGCCCTCGGCGGAGCCTCCTCCGCTTGACCCGCGGCCTGTTGTTCCAGAGTGTTGGAGACAGGAAACCGCACCTCTCCGCCCTCGGCCTGGTTTCCTTCCCGAACCTTGGGAGGAACCCCTGGAAGCGCGGAAGGCAACGCACGGCCAGGGAGGGAGGGAAGGAGGGAGCGGGGCCCCCGGAACCTGAGATGCGGGGCCGCAATTGCCCAAGAGATGCTCTCAGGAGATCCTGCCCAGGAAAGGATGACATTGGCACTCATATTGAGATAGAAATCCACTAGGTTTGGAGTAATTTAGGAGTACCAGTTCCCTTTGCGCTAGAACAAGCCTCCAACTGAAGTCCTTAGTACATGCAGTAAAGTCTCGCTTATCCAACATAAATGGGCCATCATCATCATCATCATCATAAGCTGATAAGGAGAAGACCTGGCTCTGGCTCACGAATGGGACCCTGAAGAAGGAGAACAGAAGGCCTGATCCTTGCAGCCCAGGAGCAAGTTGAAGGGAGATGTTGACAAGCTGGAAAGCGTCCAGAGCAGGGCAACTAAAATGATCAAAGGTCTGGAGAACAAGCCCTATGAGGAGCGGCTTAAAGAGCTGGGCATGTTTAGCCTGCAGAAGAGAAGGCTGAGAGGAGACATGATAGCCATGTACAAATACGTGAAGGGAAGTCATAGGGAGGAGGGAGGGAGCTTGTTTTCTGCTGCCCTGCAGACTAGGACGCAAGGGAACAAGGGCTTCAAACTACAGGAAAGGAAGGAGATTCCACCTGAACATCAGGAAGAACTTCCTCACTGTGAGAAGGGCTGTTCACAAGTGGAACTCTCTCCCCAGGGCCGTGGTGGAGGCTCCTTCTTTGGAGGCTTTTAAGCAGAGGCTGGATGGCCATCTGTCGGGGGTGCTTTGAATGCAATTTCCTGCTTCTTGGCAGAATGGGGTTGGACTGGATGGCCCATGAGGTCTCTTCCAACTCTACTATTCTATGATTCTATGATTCTATAATTCTAAGCCATCAGGACAAAGGCAATTAAGGCCAAGATCGAAAAATCAGCTGATGACCCAAAATGCAGACTGTGCAAGGAAACCAATGAAACCATTGCTCATATCCTCAGCTGCTGTAAGAAAATCGCACAGACAGACTACAAACAGAGGCACAACTACGTGGCCCAAATGATTCATTGGAACTTATGCCTCAAGTCCCACCTCCCAGAAGTAAAGAACTGGTGGGATCACAAACCTGCAAAAGCATTGGAAAATGAGCACGCAAAGATACTGTGGGACTTCCGAATCCAGACTGACAAAGTTATGGAACACAACACACCAGACATCACAGTTGTGGAAAAGAAAAAGGTTTTGATAATTGATGTTGCCATCCCAGGTGACAGTCGCATTGATGAAAAACAACAGGAAAAACTCAGCCGCTATCAGGACCTCAAGATTGAACTTCAAAGATTCTGGCAGAAACCAGTGCAGGTGGTCCCGGTGGTGATGGGCACACTGGGTGCCATGCCAAAAGATCTCAGCCGGCATTTGGAAACAATAGACATTGACAAAATCACGATCTGCCAACTGCAAAAGGCCACCCTGCTGGGATCTGCACGCATCATCTGAAAATACATCACACAGTCCTAGACACTTGGGAAGTGTTCGACTTGTGATTTTGTGATACGAAATCCAGCATAACTATCTTGTTTGCTGTGTCATAATAAAATAATAATATTAATAATAAAACTTTATTTATACCCCGCCACCATCTCCCCGCAGGGACTCAGGGTGGCTCACATGGGGGCAAAGCCCGGTCAACATAGTTCACAGAAGTAACAACATAAATATATTTGCACAATATACACAAGTGAAAACACAATAAGGTAATAGCATAAGAGTTAATACAACAATAATAATATCAAACAACCACCAATACAATTCAATCAACTTCATAGGTGGGGGAACTGCAGGAGCAATATAGAGATAGCATTGTCAGATTAAAATACTCAAATAAGAGGGACCTAATAAAATTCAGAATAGAATTATAATGAGGCTGGTGATCTATAACAAGGAGGGATTAAGGAAAAGCCTATTAAACGTCAAATTATGTTATGATTTTACAGATTAAGCACCAAAACATCATGTTTACAACACGTCTGCTGCTTGTTTGGGAATGTGGCTGTACTTGTGTTGTTGTTGCGTGTGTTGTCCTGCTGTGCGTTGTTGCCTAGAGAAACACTTATGGATCAGGGTGCGGGGGCAGCCTGCGTTGGATAATACAGAACATTGGGTGGCTGAAGGCTGGATAAGCAAGACTCTACTGTACTTCACTTCTGTGAGTCTTTTCAATCAATGTGTTGTCTAAAGCTTTCATGGCCGGAATCACAGGATTGTTGGGTGTTTTCCGGGCTGTCTGGCTATGTTCCAGAAGCATTCTCTCCTGATGTTTTGCCCACCTCTATGGCAGGCATCCTCAGAAGTTGTGAGGTCTATATGAGGTATAACCTCTGAAGATGCCTACCATAGATGTGGGCAAAACATCAGGAGAGAATGCTTCTGGAACATGGCCAGGCAGCCTGGAAAGCACACAACAACTCTTTTTTTAATCAGTTGATGTTGTGTCGTGGTCTTTGAGGCCTGGTTTCTGGTAAAGTCGGCTTGGCAAAGGCTTTCTCCCTCTGTGTTCTCAAGAACAGCTGGATGTTCTTGCAATGGGATAATTACCGTCTGGTATGGCGATAAATCTACCGTAATCTTTGTTTTGGCTTTGATGGATATTATCTAAAACATCTCATAGAGGATGGGGAACCATCTCAAAGCGGTCAGGGAACTCTCTTCTGCTCTGGCCGGACTTCACTTGGAATAATCCCCGTGTCCAGTTCTGAATCCCATACAATTCAAGGAGGAGAAGGGCAAGGCGGAAGGGGTGCAGGGGAGGGAGGCCAAAAAAGATATCAAAATTTACCAAAGGAAAGAAGATTAAATGCTGGAAATGTGGAAGAGGTGAAGGATCATATCTGCACATGTGGTGGTCTTGTGAGAAGGTAAAACCGTACTGGAGGGAAATCCACGACAAATGTCAAAAAATTTTAAAGATAAAAATACCACTACTCCCAGAATTCTTTCTATTGGGCATGACGAATAACCAATGGGGAAAGAATGAAGACAAAATCTTTACACACTTAACAACAGCTGCCAGATTAGTTCTTGCAAGATTATGGAAACAGAAATTAATACCCAAAGTGGAAGAATGGATAAAAAGAATATGGGATATAATGAATATGGACCACCTAACGTTCCTGCTATCAACAACACAAAATAAGCCAAAAAAAGGATAGATTGGACACCGGTAAAGGACTGGATGAAGAAAGAAAAAGAATATTGTTATAAAGCCCTTAACGCGAAGGAGAAGTGTCAACTGTCGACACAAAAAAAACAAACACAAATGATACCATAAATAATACAAATAGTTACGACAACTTTATAGAGAAGAATGGAAGTCAAGAATCGACAAGGACCCTGACCCCCCCCCTTATTACCCCTACCCTTATTACCCCTTTCCCCCTCACTTTCTATCACCCCCCCCCCCATACTTTCCTAACCCACTAAAGTGGATTTTATTGTTATTTTCAAAATTTAATAAAAATTTAAAAATTTAAGGACAAGGCGGAAGGGGTGCAGGGGAGGGAAGCCAAAACGGCCCACGGTCTGGAAACGATGACCTCTGAGGAGCAGCAGGCAGAACCGGGAAGAGTCCCATTGAATCAACTCTTGGGTGACGCGTCAACATCCCGATGGAAATAGTAACACAATTGCAGCCGTAGTCTTACTCAGCAGGAAGCCCCGTCACAGCAGGAGGTTCTTATTACATTATGTATATAACACACTTTTGTTCCTGGGGTATAAATGTCATTTCCTAATTGGTTCTAGCATAAAATCCTGGAAAAAAGTTTATGAAACTGCAAAAACTCTGTTTCTGCATGACATCCTGAAGCCCATTTTGCTCTCGTTTTTCAATGAGTCTCATCCCATTCACCCTAGTGTGGGGCAGCCACCAAAATAAAGTTTCTGGAGTAGAACAACAAAATTCAAAGTAAGGAGCACACAATTAAACAGGAAATAACACTTCCAAACCAGGAACAGAAAATGTTTCAAATCTTGTTACATCACCATTAACAATAAATGGGAATAAAAGTATCTGCTTGCCATCCATGCTTTACTCAAAGCCCCAAGTTCAGTCATGGCTCCCAAGTTTCATGTCTCACTAAACAAAGAATTTTTTTTCTCCTTTGTTCCAGCAGTATACAAAGTGTGTGTATGTAAGGTAAAGGTAAAGGTTTTCCCCTGACGTTAAGTCCAGTCATGTCTGACTCTGGGGGTTGGTGCTCATCTCCATTTCTAAGCCAAAGAGCCGGCGTTGTCCGTAGACTCCTCCAAGGTCATGTGGCCACTGGCATGACTGCATGGAACGCCGTTACCTTCCCGCCGGAGCGGTACCTATTGATCTACTCACATTTGCATGTTTTCGAACTGCTAGGTTGGCAGGAGCTGGGGCTAACAGCGGGTGCTCATTCTGCTCCCGGGATTTGAACCTGGGACCTTTCAGTCTGCAAGTTCAGCAGCTCAGTGCTTTAACACACTGTGCCACCACCAGGCGCATATATATATATGTGTGTGTGTGTGTGTGTGTGTGTGTGTGTGTATATATATATATATATATATATATATATATATATATATGCATGTATACACACACACACACACATATATATATCCATACATATATATATGTACATATATATATGTATGGATATGTGTGTGTGTGTGTGTGTGTGTGTGTGTGCGTGTATACATACACACACACATATATATAGTAGAGTCTCACTTATCCAACGTTCTGGATTATCCAACGCATTTTTGTAGTCAATGTTTTCAATACATCTTGATATTTTGGTGCTAAATTCGTAAATACAGTAGTTACAACATAACATTACTGCCTATTGAACTACTTTTTCTGCCAAATTTGTTGTATAACATGATGTTTTGGTGCTTAATTTGTAAAATCATAACCTAATTTGATGTTTAATAGGCTTCTCCTTAATCTCTCCTTATTATCCAACATATTCGCTTATCCAACGTTCTGCCGCCCCGTTTATGTTGGATAAGTGAGACTCTACTGTATATATATATGCACACACACACACACACAATAAAAGTGAAATTCTGTATGTGTGCATGTGGCAGGTTGTCTGCTCACACAGAAAGAGTCCCACCTCCACAAACAGCTCTAGTTCCCACCAACCTGGAGCCACCCATGGCCCTCCCTTCACTGACATTGCAGGTTATAGCGAGTGCCGTGAATATGTCCACCAAAGACACCTCCCAGGGTTCCTTTTTCTCCACTGCTGTGAAATTTGCATGACCCCGCCCACTGCCTCTCCCTTGACCCTTTCATAGTCTTTTCAACTGTCTGCATAACAAACAGAGCAGAACTGAGCAGCAACTAAACATACTAGAGGAGTTTGGGGGACTGACTCCACATGATGGAAGTTGTAGTTCACCCTGCATCAAGACACAGCACTGTGACCCCCACTGACAGTGGACCTGGGCCACATTTGGCACACAGAGACCCCCATGGACAAAAAAAAAAAATACTGGAGAGGTTTGGGGGGAATTCAGCTTGATTTATAGCCACTGTAGGTACTGGGATTTATAGTTCACCTGCAATCAAAGAGTACTCTGGAACCCACCAACGATGGACCCTGGAACTAACGTGGCACACAGAACCCTCATGACCAACAAAAATACTGGAGGTCTTTGGAGCGATTGATAGGAGTTGTAGTTTACCTACACCCAGAGCTCACTCTGAACTCAAACAATGATGGATCTGGACCAAACTTGGCATACAGACCCAACATGGTGACTGCCCTGGGAATCTGGAAGTTGTAGTTCACCCTTATCCAGAGAGCGCTGAACCCAGCCAATGATGGATCTGGACCAAACTTGGCATACAGACCCAACATGGTGACTGCCCTGGGAATCTGGAAGTTGTAGTTCACCCTTATCCAGAGAGCGCTGAACCCAGCCAATGATGGATCTGGACCAAACTTGGCATACAGACCCAACATGGTGACTGCCCTGGGAATCTGGAAGTTGTAGTTCACCCTTATCCAGAGAGCACTGAACCCAGCCAATGATGGATCTGGACCAAGGTCAAGTGATATTACCTAGCACAGGGGTCCTCAAACTTTTAAAGCAAAGGGCCGGTCTACAATCCTTCAGACTATGGAGGGGCCGAATTATCATTTGAAAAAAAAAATACGAACAAATTCCTATGCACACTGCACATGTCTTATTTGTAGTGCAAAACAACAACAACAACAACAATGAAAGAACAATACAAGATTTAAAAATAAAAACAATCTTAACCAACATAAACCTATCAGGATTTCAATGGAAAGTGTGGGCCTGCTACTGGCCAATGAGATAGTCAAGTTAATTAGGGTTGTTGTTGTTGTTGTTGTGTGCCTTCAAGTCATTTCAGAATTTGGGTGAGCCTAAGTCTAAAATTAATTATTTATTTACTTACTACATTTATTTACTACAATTATATCGCACCCTCCTTACCCCAAAGGGGACTCAGGGCAGCTGTATGTACATACAATATATTATATTATTAGCATAGCAAAATATTAGCATTATACATTACTATATTGAACTATACCACTATACTGTAATATTATATGTAATATATAACATATAATTAATATTATTATATGGTATTATTATTAGTATTATATTGTATAACATTATACAATATATTATATTATTAAAACTGATATAAAAATATATTATAAAACTGAGGGCGGGGGCCAGGTAAATGACCTTGGAGGGCCGCATCCGGCCCCCGGGCCTTAGTTTGGGGACCCCTGACCTAGCATCTCAAAACAAGCAATGCCTTCCTTCTAATAACCCGGGCACCGCTGGGTCCCCAAGGTAGTATGTATATGTATACACACACCAATGTTCTTTCTGCCTATGGGCCTGACACCTGCCCTCCTACCTGGGTCACCTGCCTGGCACCTGGCCAAGCTCTGATGCAAACGTGCAACCAGAGAAGATGCTAAGCAATCTTGCCATTGAAAAAACACCTGGAGGGAGGACCCAAGTTGGCCCATGGAAGGAGAAGAGAAGTGCTTTTACTGGATATGATCCTTCAAGAGGTCCTTGGCCACTGGGTGGAAACCTCTGGCCGCTTCCCAAATCACATTGTATGCGCCACAGCCAGAGCCTCTTGCATGCCCATGGCGCCCCCTTGAGGACTCTTGAGGACTCCCGGGGTTCAAATTTTGGGCAGAGGAGCCAGGGCTTCTCTCTGGACCAATGGAGTGAGAAGGGGTCTCTCTAGCTGGCAATATGGTTCTGTTCCCTCTGAGGAGGAGCGGCTTAAAGAGCCGGGCTTGTTTTGCCTCCAGAAGAGAAGGTGGAGAGAAGACATAAGAGCCGCGTTTAAATATCGGAAAGGATGTCCTAAGGAAGAGGGAGCAGGCCTCCCTGCTGCTGCCCTGGAGACTAGGACTCAATGGAGACATGGGATCAAATGACAGGAAAGGAGACTCCGCTTGAACATAAGGAATAACTTCTTAGAACTGTTCAGCAGTGGAACCCTCTGCCTCAGAGTCAGGTGGAAGCTCCTTCTCTGGATCCTTTTAAACAGAGGCTGAATGGCCCTCTGTCAGGGGTGCTTTGAAAATGTTTTCCCTGCATTGCAAAAGGAGGTTGGGCTGGATGTCCCTGGGAGTCTCTTCCAACTCTAGGATTCTATGATTCATCTCTTTTCGTCTTCCCCGAGTTAATGCAGCGTGAACCACTTTTGCTCTTGGAACTCAGTTTGCAGCAATGGAAGTAAACTGAGGAACAAGGAGAGAGAAAGTGTGGGTGTATCTGCATTGGAGAAATAATGCAGTTTGATACCACTTTGACTGCCGTGATTCAATGCTGCAGAATCCTGGGAGTTTTAGTCTTATAAACTCTCCGGTCTTCTCTGCCCAACAGTACTGATGCTAAACATGAGCCAAAAGTGCGATGCAGCAGCTAAAAGGGACAATGCGATTCTAGGCTGCATCCAGAGGAGTCTGGTGTATAGATTAGAGTTGAAGTCACAGTCCCACTCTATTCTGCTCTGGTCAGACCTCACTTGGAACAAATGCTAATGTCCAGTTCAAGATATGGATACGGTCAAGCTAGAACGTGTCCAGAGAAGGGCCACCAAAATGATCAAATCCTAGAATCATAGAATAATAGAGTTGGAAGAATCCAACCCCATTCTGCCAAGAAGCAGGAAAATCGCATTCAAAGCACCCCCGACAGATGGTCATCCAGCCTCTGCTTAAAAGCCTCCAAAGAAGGAGCCTCCACCACACTCTGCAACAGAGAGTTCCATTGCTGAACAGCTCTCACAGTTAGGAAGTTCTTCCTCGTGTTCAGGTGGAATCTCCATACTTGCAGTTTAAAGCTATTGTTCCATTGCGTCCTAGTCTTCAGGGCAGCAGAAAACAAGCTCCCTCCCTCCTCCCTATGACTTCCCTTCACGTATTTGTACATGGCTATCATCATGTCTCCTCTCAGCCTTCTCTTCTGCAGGCTAAACACGCCCAGCTCTTTAAGCCACTCCTCATAGGGCTTGTTCTCCAGACCCTTGATCCTTTGAGTCGCCCTCCTCTGGACGCTTTCCAGCTTGTCAACATCTCCCTTCAATTATGGTGCCCAGAATTAGAATCATAGAATCATAGAACAATCATAGAATTGGACAAAGGTTTTCGTGTGTGTGTGTTAGGAGTGACTTGAGAGACTGCAAGTCGCTTCTGGTGTGAGAGAATTGGCTGTCTACAAAGGCATTGCCTGCTAGGAGTGACTTGAGAGACTGCAAGTCGCTTCTGGTGTGAGAGAATTGGCTGTCTACAAAGGCATTGCCTGCTAGGAGTGACTTGAGAGACTGCAAGTCGCTTCTGGTGTGAGAGAATTGGCTGTCTACAAAGGCATTGCCTGCTAGGAGTGACTTGAGAGACTGCAAGTCGCTTCTGGTGTGAGAGAATTGGCTGTCTACAAAGGCATTGCCTGCTAGGAGTGACTTGAGAGACTGCAAGTCGCTTCTGGTGTGAGAGAATTGGCTGTCTACAAAGGCATTGCCTGCTAGGAGTGACTTGAGAGACTGCAAGTCGCTTCTGGTGTGAGAGAAATGGCTGTCTACAAAGGCATTGCCTGCTAGGAGTGACTTGAGAGACTGCAAGTCGCTTCTGGTGTGAGAGAATTGGCTGTCTACAAAGGCATTGCCTGCTAGGAGTGACTTGAGAGACTGCAAGTCGCTTCTGGTGTGAGAGAAATGGCTGTCTACAAAGGCATTGCCTGCTAGGAGTGACTTGAGAGACTGCAAGTCGCTTCTGGTGTGAGAGAATTGGCTGTCTACAAAGGCATTGCCTGCTAGGAGTGACTTGAGAGACTGCAAGTCGCTTCTGGTGTGAGAGAATTGGCTGTCTACAAAGGCATTGCCTGCTAGGAGTGACTTGAGAGACTGCAAGTCGCTTCTGGTGTGAGAGAATTGGCTGTCTACAAAGGCATTGCCTGCTAGGAGTGACTTGAGAGACTGCAAGTCGCTTCTGGTGTGAGAGAAATGGCTGTCTACAAAGGCATTGCCTGCTAGGAGTGACTTGAGAGACTGCAAGTCGCTTCTGGTGTGAGAGAAATGGCTGTCTACAAAGGCATTGCCTGCTAGGAGTGACTTGAGAGACTGCAAGTCGCTTCTGGTGTGAGAGAATTGGCTGTCTACAAAGGCATTGCCTGCTAGGAGTGACTTGAGAGACTGCAAGTCGCTTCTGGTGTGAGAGAATTGGCTGTCTACAAAGGCATTGCCTGCTAGGAGTGACTTGAGAGACTGCAAGTCGCTTCTGGTGTGAGAGAATTGGCTGTCTACAAAGGCATTGCCTGCTAGGAGTGACTTGAGAGACTGCAAGTCGCTTCTGGTGTGAGAGAATTGGCTGTCTACAAAGGCATTGCCTGCTAGGAGTGACTTGAGAGACTGCAAGTCGCTTCTGGTGTGAGAGAATTGGCTGTCTACAAAGGCATTGCCTGCTAGGAGTGACTTGAGAGACTGCAAGTCGCTTCTGGTGTGAGAGAATTGGCTGTCTACAAAGGCATTGCCTGCTAGGAGTGACTTGAGAGACTGCAAGTCGCTTCTGGTGTGAGAGAATTGGCTGTCTACAAAGGCATTGCCTGCTAGGAGTGACTTGAGAGACTGCAAGTCGCTTCTGGTGTGAGAGAATTGGCTGTCTACAAAGGCATTGCCTGCTAGGAGTGACTTGAGAGACTGCAAGTCGCTTCTGGTGTGAGAGAATTGGCTGTCTACAAGGGCGTTGCCCAGGGGACATTGCCTAGATTTTTTGATGTTTTACCATCCTTGCGGGAGGCTTCTCTCATGTCCTCACATAGAGCTGGAGCTAACGGAGGGAGCTCACCCTGCTCTCCCCAGATTCAATCCGCTGATTTGTCGGTCAGCACGATGGTTTAATCCATTGTACCAGGGAGGGTTCCTATCAAAGGTTTGGAGGCCACGAATCCCTCTGAGGATCAGCTCTGGGAGCTGGGTCTGTTTACCTTGGAGAAGAGAAGGTTTGGAGGGCACACGAGGGACACGTCTGAACATTGGACAGGAGGTCGTGTTGAAGACAGAACACACTTGCTTCCTGCTGCTCTGTAGACCAGGACACGACGAAGCCATGGATCCAAAGGGCAGGAAAGAGATCCCACCTAAACAGAAGGAAGAACCTTTGGTAGAAAGATCTGTTTTTCAAGGGAATCTGTTGGAGGCTCCTTTCCTGGAGGCTGGGTGGCCATCTGCGGAGAGCTCTCCCTCCTCTTTCCCTCCTTCTTCCAAGGCCATGCAGCTGCCCCAAGGACTCCAGGCTGGAGACAAAGCTGCTGCGCTCAGCTTCCAGGCTGCAGAAGGAGGAAGAAAGAAAGAAAGAAACATTCAAGGACCTTGTGCTTCTCCTTCTCCGAAGGTGGGAGGATGCCTTTCGAGGCCGGGAGCAAAGAGGAGGGCAAGGAGGGCAGTGCGGGATCCAAGCCTTGAGGTCCTGGGCGAAGAGGGAAGGCCAGAGAGCCTGCTGGACACAGACCGGAGCAAGGGCAAGGAGCACTGACCTGGCCATGAGAGCGGGAGGGGGAGGGATGGAGCAAAAGGTCCAGCCTGGGAAGGACTGGGCCAATGAGGAAAAGGTATCCTGAGCATGGGCAGAGAGCCTACCCTTCCAACATCTTACAAATGAAAACTGGGACACATAGGTCCAAGCGAGGTCTGAAAGTGGCAAGGTGGCAAAGGGCATTGGACAGGCCTTATTTAGTTATTTATTATTTACAGTATTTATATTCCGCCCTTCCTTCCCACCCCAAAGGGGACTCAGGGCGGATCACATTGTACACATATAAGGCAAATATTCAATGCCATATACACATAGAACAGAGACAGAGACAGACACAGAGGCAATTTAAACCTTCTTCAGCTTCCAGCTTCCTGAGGGTATGCTTGATTCTGGCCACAGGGGGAGCAGCTGCTTCATCATCCACTGCAACGGCAACTTCCTCATTCCAACAGTGGCTGGATGATTTTTATGGCGTCACAAATTAGCCTCCCCACATATAAGTGGTACCTAAATTTCCTACTTGATAGATGCAACTATCTTTCGGGTTGCTTAGGTCAGCAACGAGCAGGGGCTATATTTTATTTTTAATTGTCGGGTGCTCACCCCGACTTGGGCTGGCCTCAAACTCATGACCTCATGGTCAGAGTGATTTATTGCAGCTGGCTGCTAACCAGCCTGCACCACATCCCAGCCCTTTGGCCTGGTCTTATGGCATGACGTTGCAGGAGGAAGGACTTTGACTGGACTTTAGAAGGAACTTCTCAGCTCCAGGGATTCTTGGATGAAGGTGATTATCTTGATCCATCACCGTCTGATTTTAGGCCTGGTCACAGAATGGAGACAGCTTTGGTCACCTTGGTGGAAGATCTTCACAGAGGACTAGGCAAGGGGAGTGTGTTCCTACTGGTTCTCTTGGACATCTCAGCGGCTTTTGATACCATCGACCTTCTGGGTTGGCTCACCGGATGTTGGGGGCACTGCTTCGCAGTGGCTCCACTCCTTCCTGGAGGATCGTACCCAGATGGTGATGCTGGGAGACACCTACTTGGACCCCTGGCCATTGCCCTGTGGGGTCCTGCTAGGTTTGATTCTATGCCCCATGCTGTTCAATATCTACATGAAACCAATTGGTGAGATCATCCAGAGTTTTGGAGTTGGGTGCCATCTCTATGCAGATGACGCACAACTTTACTATTCTTTTCCACCACAATCCAAGGAAGCCCCCCGTATCCTGGACCAGTACCTGGCAGCTGTGATGGACTCGATGAGGGCCAACAAGCTGAGGCTAAATCCAGACAAGACAGATGTCTTCCTGGTCAGTCGTGAGGCCAGTCAGGGTCTAGGGTGGCAACCTGTGCTCGACGGGGTCCTACTCCCGTCTCAAGCGGGGCTGGTGGGGACAAGAGAGGGGACCTTCTTGGTGGAGGCCCCCAACTTTGGAATGCCCTCCCCAAGGATATTAGGCTTGCCTCCACATTACAATGTTTTTGCAAGGAGCTGGAAACTTGGCTCTTCAGGCAGGCCTTTGGAAATGATTAAGACATCTGCTAATCTAAGGACTAAACAATCGAATATTGTCACTAGCACTTTAATGGTTGAATTAGGCTGCGGCTGGGATGTGCATTATTCATCTATGGTAATTTGTACTGTGTTTTATTGATTTTTAAATTGGACTTTTGTAATGTGTTGTTTTTATCTTCACTGTTGCCGTCATTGTTTAATATGCGATGTAATTTTGCCTCTATTTTATATGATACTAGATTATATGAGGCCCCTTCTACACAGCTGTATAAAATGCACACTGAAGTGGATTATATGGCAGTGTGGAGTCAAGATAATCCAGTGCAAAGCAGATAATCTAAGATTATAAATGGGTTATATAGCTGTGTGGAAGGGCTTTGAGTCTACACTGCCATATACTGTAATCCAGTTCAAATCTGATAATCTGTATTTTATAGGCAGTGTGGAAGAGGCCTAAGTGAGGCCTAACTCTGCCTGTCCCCTGGGCTGAGTGGGTTGCTAGGAGACCAAGTAGGTGGAGCTTAGCCTTCTAAGTGGCAGCAATTGGATAAAACCAATTATTCCTCTCCCTCTAATTAGGACTTTATTTTTCTTTTCTTTTTGTTGTATGAACGCAGAGGCATGGATGAGGGGTTGTGCTGCCAAGTTAAGTGTTTCTGGGGTGTGTCGTTTTGTTGTTTTGTCCTAGGCCGAAATTTCATTACCCTTTTATATATATAGATTGCACTCATATGTGTTTCTGTAAGCTGGCCCAAGTCTTTCTGGGAGATGGTGGCAGGGTATAAGTAAATAGTAGTAGTATTAACTTCCTGGCAGTGAGAGCAGTTCAGCCATGAACCCTATTATTGTCTAGAGAGGGGCTGGGGTCTCCTTCTCCTTTCTTTGGACAAAAAGAGGCTGGACAGCTCCCTGCTTCTGGGCATGCTCTTGCTGGAGGCCCTGCACTGGAGTATGGGAGGGGCTGGACTAGATGGCCTCTGAGGTGCCCTTCCAACTCTAGGCGTCTATTTCTGTTGGACTGCCTTGGAGGGTGGTGGGCTCCCCTTCTTTGGAGGCCATTGGGTGGGCATCTTTCAGGAGTGTTTTGGCCAGGCAGAAAGGGTTAGACTAGATGGCCTCTTTGGGGGGCACCTTCCAACTTTTGGGTGATTTTTTCTCTTTCCCTCAATGAGTTAATGGAGATGGAAACAGGAGGAGGAAAGTGTGGGGAGGAGGATGGAACCAGAACTCTTGCAAAAGTGGGGCACGGGAGGATTATCTGGGACTGCGCCTCCCAAGCGGAGACACCCGGGAGCTCTGGGTCCCTGCCTTGATTCGGAGGCCTCTGCCCTGGGCCTTCGCTGCCCGTTCCGGATTATGCTTTGCCGGCGTGGCCTTGGACTGGGAGGGGCTGCCGGAGGATCCCACTGGGGCGAGAGGCGTGTGCTATAAATACTGTAATCAATAACTAATGCTGTGGTCTGGATCCTCTGAGCCGCCGGCGCTGATGACTGGGCAATTCAGTTCTGTTTCTGGTGCTCTCCTCCTTGACGGAGAGCAAGGCTCCCATAGAGTCCTGCAGAAAAGGCCAAGGATGCCTGGCAGTGGCAAGGCATGCACACCTTCGGTATTTTATTTATTTACTTACAGTTATATTCTACCCTTCTCACTCCAAAGGGACCCAGAGCAGATCACAGAACACATATGCCACAAACATTCAACGCCATTATACAATGACAAGACATAGACAGAGGTATATATAGGCTTTTCCCATCTTCAGCATCTTGAAGACTTGTGCTCTGTTCTGGCTATGGGGGGGGGGGGGGGGTGTTCTGTCGCTCCACTTTCCCTGCCAAAGAGCTTTGTTCGTAAACTACTTCCTCCTTGAACAAAGTGCAGGCATTTTTCTGGCATTTCCTTATGGGTGCCTTAAATAATGTGAGGGGATGATGGGGTGCAGAGTGGATTCCAAAATTCATCATCCCGGTCTCACCTCCTTTTCCAGACTGTATTCCCATGCTGAGAAACAGCACTGGTCAAACAAACACTCCAGCAGGCGAAGTCCAACTGTTGATTAACTTTATTTACATGTCTATTTACAGTTTGCATTTCTCGGCTTCAGAGCATAGCATTCATAGTCCATCTTCAGCGAAAGCTCAAGCCGAACACACACAGATAAGATAAACAACACATTCCTCTGTCCAGAGGAAGTTCCCCCAAAGGCCGGAAGTCATGCCTGATAGGTCATAGCAATCACAACAGGCTGTCAGTCAAAACTAGCCTGCTGTTAACTATTTCATTACTGAAAAATACACATTCTTGCTCATCAGTAGTAAACACTTGATTTACATTTCATACAAAATACAACCATACTCCAACAAATAACTCCCTGCTTAAGCAGTACCTATTTATCTACTCACGTTGCTGTTTTTGAAACTGCTGTCTAGGCAGAAGATGGGCCTCCCTATTATCCAACCTTTTTGGTTATCCGACATTCAGCCCGCCTCTTTATGTTGGATAACTGGAACTTTACTGTATTTGGAGCCCTGGTGGCACAGCGTGTTAAAGTGCTGAGCTGCTGAACTTGCAGACCGAAAGCTCGCAGGTTCGAATCCGGGGAGTAGAGTGAGCGCCCGGTGATAGCTCCAGCTTCTGCCAACCTAGCAGTTCGAAAAGATGCAAATGCGAGTAGATCAATAGGTACTGCTTCTATTGGCGGGAAGGTAACAGCACTCCATGCAGTCATGCCAGTGGCCACATGACCTTGGAGGTGTCTACGGACAACGCCGGCTCTTTGGCTTAGAAATGGAGATGAGCACCAACCCCCAGAGTCGGACACGATTGGACTTAACTTTACCTTTACCTTTACCTACTGTATTTGCAGTCATGAGCTGTGCTTTGTGATGGCCTGTGCCTCCCAACAATGAGGCTATCTATATCCACACAAGACACGTGGGCCAGGCTGCAAAGGGAGCCTGCCGGGATCTGCAAGTCCACGAAGATGTTCCCAGACCCACTTTGGTTCCAAAATAGCAGCACCGGTGAGGCCAAGCCCTGTGAGAGCACACTCTGAACAACCTGAAGCCACAGAGATGGGCTCTGAGGATCCTTGGGTTGGAAGGGGCCCCTAAAGGTCATCCAGTCCAACCCCTCTTTGCCATGAAGGAGCAGTTTGAATCCATGGCTCCGTCCAGGTGTTTTGGACTTCGACTCCCACCATTCCTGGCCTCAGGCCCCTTCCTTTTCCCCCTCAGCCGCTTAAGCGGCTGAGGGGGAAAAGGAAAGGGCCTGAGGCCAGGAATGGTGGGAGTCGAAGTCCAAAACACCTAGAAGGAGCGCCAAAGTTTGCCCATGCCTAATATATATCATAGTCTCTAGACAGGAAAACAAGCCTGCCCCCTACTCAACCCCCCTCCTCCTCCTCCTCCTTTGCCCTTTCAGCACCAAGGAGAGCGACCAAGGATGCCTTCTATTCCCAGGCTCTCTCCCTGCCTCTTTCCCTTGGCACTCTGCACATGCCCAGAGGCCTCGGTGCCCTGGTGGGGCTTTCTTTCTCTTGCCCTCCTCCCCTTTTCCCAGTCTCACCCCTCCCAAGATCAAGGGCTCCTCCTGCAGAGAAGGGTTGCCATGGTTCCCTCTTCGGTTGAGAGAGTGTGACTCACCCAAGGCCATTTGGAGGGTTTCCATGGCTATGCACCAGCCTATAAGGCACCAGGAGCTGAAATCCAAAACACCTGGAGGGAGGGCTGAAGTTGGCTTTAGATGGAAGACCAAGGAGTCCTAGGAGCTGGAGGCTGCATTTCAGAGGAAGAGACTTCTAAAACCTCTCTCCTTGCCTAAGAAAACCCTACAGAATCCGTAGGGCCACTGCTTTAACAGCCATGGCTCAATGCTACGGAAAACCTGGAGTTTGCCATTCAGTGAGGCCCTGGCACTCTGTGGCAGGGGAGGCTAATGAGCAGGCAATATATAATAATAACTAAACACAGCTGTCTATTCTAAACAATATCTGAAAAATATGCACCACAGTAAAGGTTCAAAACATAGAACACAATATGTATATTAGAGCATCATATACATAATAATGTTAACAATAATACAAATAATAATACAACTGATGATCCAATTCTGTCAGCTGTAGTGGCACACAGTCGTAACTTACAGAGTATAAAGATTTTTAGACTGCAATCATCCAGATTTAATTGCTACACGGAGCAGTTTTCAGTGTAAAACATATATCAGACATATATCAACAAGACTCCAACTAAAGTTTGTTAGCGACACAGTATATGTACATTCAGTCTCTTCAAAATGGCATATAATATGCTGTAAAACTAAATATATCAGTGTACAATTCAATTGGCTCAAACCTGGCTTGGAGTCAAAACAAATCAAAGTCTCTGTAGTCTTGGAGTAGTTCTATAGGACTCCTCAGGATGTAAATGCAGTCAATTGGCTGTAGCTTCAGTTTGTAACAAATGTTGCAGTCATTTACAGTTCCCAGCCAGGAAGCTCGGTCAGATAGTTGTTATTTTAAAGTGGCTGGCTGTGAGCCGAAGTAAGCTATTTACATAAGTCGTTTACTACTGGTTCCCAGGTTTACTCCAGTTTCAGTTAACCCTTGGTAAGCGGCAATGTTTTGAATATTTGTATTGTTGGCTCAGCTTCAAGTTTTATGTTCGCAGTGTCTACGTGCTGATTGTGGATTCTATAGAGCAGGGGTCCCAAACTTTTTAAACAGGGGGCCGGTCCACAATCCTTCAGACTGTTGAGGGGCCGAATTATCATTTGAAAAAAACAAAACAAATTCCTATGCATACTGCACATGTCTTATTTGTAGTGCAACAGCAACAACAACAACGAAAAAACAATACAGTATTTTAAAATGAAAACCATTTTAACCAACATCAATTTATCAGGATTTCAATGGAAAGTGTGGGCCTGCTCCTGGCCAATGAGATAGTCAAGTTAATTAGGATTGTTGTTGTTGTGTGCCTTCAAGTCATTTCAGACTTTGGCCGAGCCTAAGTCTAAAATTAATTATTTATTTACTACATTTATATCCCACCCTTCTCATCCCGAAGGGGACTCAGAGCAGCTGTATGTACATACAATATATTATATTATTAGCATAACACAATATTAGCATTATATATTACTATATTGAACTATACAATTATACTATTATATAATATGTAATATATAACATATAATTAATATTATTATATGGTATTGCTATTAGTATTATATTGTATAACATAATATTATTATCAATATTATATGTATATACAATATATTATATTATTAAAACTGATATAAAAATATTATATTATAAAACTGAGGGCGGGGGCCAGGTAAATGACCTTGGAGGGCCGCATCCGGCCCCCGGGCCTTAGTTTGGGGACCCCTGCTATAGAGGCTCGCACTATAGAATCCACAATGAGCAGCTAATGAGCAGCCTGCTGCAATAAATCACTCTGACCATGAGGTCATGAGTCCAAGGCCAGCCCGTGGCGGGGTGAGCACCCATCAATTAAAAATAAAAAAATAGCCCCTGCTCGTTGCTCACCTAGCAACCCGAAAGATAGTTGCATCTATCAAGTAGGAGATAAGGTACCACTTATAGAAAAGTGGGGAGGCAAATTTAACTAATTTACGACATTGGAATGAGGAAGTGTGGTCAGAGTGGATGATGAAGCAGCTGCTCCCCCCAATGGCCAGAATCAAACATCCCCTCAGGAGAGGTTAAATTGTCTCTGTGTCTGTCTCTGTCTCGGTTCTATGTGTATATGGGCATTGAATGTTTGCCCTATGTGTGTATAATGTGATCTGCCCTGAGTCCCCTTTGGGGTGAGAAAGAAGGGCGGAATATAAATACTGTAAGTAAATAAATAAATAAATACAACTCCCAGAAAACCAGAGTATTTCCTCTTAGGAATTACAGACTTTCAGATGGATCTTAATACAAATAAGCTGTTCGTATACTTGGTAACAGCCGCCAGGATATGCCTAGCACAATTGTGGAAAACCCGAGAAACCCCAGCCTTGGAAAAATGGTATTTGAGAGCTTTAGATATTAAAAAAATAGGGACATTTTGACACAAATAGTATCACAGAACAACGCAAAAAGGCAAAGGACAGATTGGAGTAATTTGGAACAATATCTAGAATAAATAAATAAATAAATAAATAGAACATTATAGAACAGGAGAAAACAACAACCCAAGGCCAGCAGAAGTAAAAACACTAATGCTGGACAAGGAACAAGTATGAAGAAAATTGGACCTGCTAAGCAGAGGATCTGGAAGATGCTACAAAATACGTTTTGTTGGGGGATGCTATGTGGTTTTTTCTGGGGACTGTTTTATAGATATATGCATATACTGAGATACAATGTATATGCATATATACAGTAGAGTCTCACTTATCCAACATTCGCTTATCCAACGTTCTGGATCCTCAGAGTGTTGCTTCCCATCTACTGTTCTGATTTTTGAGTTGCTTAATACTGGTAGCCTCTCTCCTCTGCAGAAGTCTACCGGATACCATGCAGCTGTGGACAAGTCTACATAGGGACCACCAAACGTAGTGGCTAAACACGAGTCAAAGAACATGAAAGGTACTGCAGACTCACTCAACCAGAGAAATCAGTCATAGCAGAGATGATGAACCAGCCTGGAAACAGGATATTATCTTGACCACTCCAACAACTATCATGTCAGACTACACAGAGAAGCCATTGAAATCCACAAGCATGTGGACAATTTCAACAGAAAGGAGGAAATCATGAAAATTAAAATCTGGCTCCCAGTATTAAAAAAACTCTAAAATCAGAACATTAGATGGGAAGCAACACTTTGAGGGCAGAGGAGCCCCAAGGATGGCTAATGACTCTGAACAAAGGATGCCCCCCCCCAGGCAAGAGACAAACCTTTCCAATGCTAATTAGGGTGATTAATTGCAACATTAACGCTGGCTTCCAGCTGACAAAGGACTCTTGTCACACCCTGGACTCTCCACAGATATATATTTACCTTCCTTGCCCAGTTTTATCCATGCCTTAGAACAGGGGTCCCCAAACTAAGGCCCGGGGGCCGGATGCGGCCCTCCAAGGTCATTTACCTGGCCCCCGCCCTCAATTTTATAATATAATATATTGTATATACATATAATATTGATAATAATATTATAATGTAATACAATATAACACTAATAATAATACCATATAATAATATTAATTATATATTCTAAATTACATATAATATTACTAATAATATTACAGTATAGTTCAATATAGTAATATATACTGCTAATATTGTGCTATGCTAATAATATAATATATTGCATGCACATATAATTTGCAAGCCACTCTGAGTCCCCTTTGGGGTGAGAAGGGTGTGATACAAATGTAGTAAATAAATGCAGTAAATAAATAAATAATAAATAAATAAATTTTAGACTTAGGCTCGCCCAAAGTCTGAAATGACTTGAAGGCACAAAACAACAACAACAACAATCCTGATTAACTGGACTATCTCATTGGCCAGAAGCAGGACCACACTTCCCATTGAAATCCTGATAAATGTATGTTGGTTAAAATTGGTTTTATTTTTAAATATTGTATTGTTCTTTCATTGTTGTTGTTATTATTTTTGCACTACAAATAAGACATGTGCAGTGTGCATCGGAATTTGTTTGTATTTTTTTTTCAAATGATAATCCGGCCCCTCAACAGTCTGAAGGATTGTGGACCGGCCCTCGGCTTAAAAAGTTTGAGGACCCCTGCCTTAGAACCTCTGAGGATGCCTGCCATAGATGTAGGTGAAACATCAGGAGAGAATACTTCTGGAACATGGCCATACAGCCCGGAAAACATACAACAACCCGATGATGATGTTGTTGTTGTTGCAAACTGCTTCTCAGTGACTTGAAATGAGAGGTATCAAAGCCATGCTCTTCTAATGCTCTGTTCTGATCTTGCAGAGCTTAGAGCAAGGTTTCATACAGCCCGTTGTCCTTTTCTGTGACATCAAAACAACTTTGACTGTGATGAATGAGAGACCGCCAAGTCATGCTCTCCTTAGTGTCAGAGCAACTATGGTTTTCCTAAATCATATTATTCCAAGGTGCTATGCAGCCAATTTCCCCTTAATCTCCATCAAGTACACTTTGGCTTTGATGGCCTGTTAGGTAGATAATGCACTCTTACATAGGAATACATTGACTGTAACCCCATTGTGCATAACTGGTTGGAAAAAAACAGTTCTAATGGACATGTGATCACACACGTACTGAAGGGTTAAGTAGGTGGAGATGTGGAACTTGAGGGACAGGCAAGGAAGCTGAGTCATGAGCATGTGACAGGCATGATGAGTGTGGCATCATTCACTGTGGTCCCTGGTTGATGACGAGAAGAAATGTGTGCAAAAGTGGGTAGCAGGCATGTGCTCTCTCTCTGGCCATGATTCTCTCACTTCTCACTGGACACTCGTTGCTGATACCTGTATCTGTCATGAGTATATCTCTGTCTATATCAATAGGTATCGCACCGGTAGGAAGGTAACGGTCATGCCAGTCCAATAACTGGCAGTCATGCCAGTGGCCACATGACCTTGGAGGTGTCTACAGACAACGCCGACTCTTCAGCTTAGAAACCTCAATGTTTTTAATTCCATGTTTTATTAAGTGTGTTTTTATTTCTAGAGTTTAATGTTTAAATTTTATAATTGGTGTATGTTTATGCTCATTGATGTATTGTATATTGTTATTGTTTTTATCTGGTATTTTCTGTGAGCCGCCCCGAGTCCCCTTCAGGGGAGATGGAGGTGGGGTATAAATAAACTTATTATTATTTTATTATGACACAGCAAACAAGATAGATATGCTGGATTTCGTTTCACAAAATCACAAGTCGAACACTTCCCAAGTGTCTAGGACTGTGTGATGTATTTTCGGATGATGCGTGCAGATCCCAGCAGGGTGGCCTTTTGCAGTTGGCAGATCGTAATTTTGTCAATGTCTGCTGTTTCCAAATGCCGGCTGAGATCTTTTGGCACGGCACCCAATGTGCCCACCACCTCCGGGACCACCTGCACTGGTTTCTGCCAGAATCTTTGAAGTTCAATCTTGAGGTCCTGATAGCGGCTGAGTTTTTCCTGTTGTTTTTCGTCAGTGTGACTGTCACCTGACTGTCTGGTGTGTTGTGTTCCATAACTTTGTCAGTCTGGATTCGGAAGTCCCACAGTATCTTTGCGTGCTCATTCTCCAATACTTTTGCAGGTTTGTGATCCCACCAGTTCTTTGCTGCTGGGAGGTGGTACTTGAGGCTTAAGTTCCAGTGAATCATTTGGGCCACATAGTTGTGCCTCTGTTTGTAGTCTGTCTGTGCGATTGTCTTACAGCAGCTGAGGATATGTTCAATGGTTTCGTCAGCTTCCTTGCACAATCTGCATTTTGGGTCATCAGCTGATTTTTCGATCTTGGCCTTAATTGCCTTTGTTCTGATGTCTTGCTCCTGGGCTGCAAGGATCAGGCCTTCTGTCTCCTTCTTCAGGGTCCCATTCGTGAGCCAGAGCCAGGTCTTCTATTATTATTATTATTATTATTATTATTATTATTATTATTATTATTATTATTATTAATTGCCTTTGTCCTGATGTCTTGCTCCTGGGCTGCAAGGATCAGGCCTTCTGTCTCCTTCTTCAGGGTCCCATTCGTGAGCCAGAGCCAGGTCTTCTCCTTATCAGCTTTTCCTTCAATTTTGTCAAGGAACTTTCCATGCAATGTTTTGTTGTGCCAGCTGTCAGCTCTAGTTTGTAGTGTGCCTTTCTTGTACTGATTCTTTGTCTGCTGTGCTTTGAGGAGTTTCTGATTTTTGACTTCAATCAAAGCAGGTTCTTCACTTTGCTTTCCATATTCTGCCAGGGCATGTTCTTCTTCTTTGACTGCTTGTTTTACTTGTAAGAATCCTCTGCCCCCTGATCTTCTAGGCAGATAGAGCCGGTCAACATCACTGCGAGGTCCCTCACAGGTGCCCCCTCAAGATATTCCCCCCCGCAGGTGCCACCTTGACGTGGTGGGAGGGCTTGACCATTCCAAGGACGCTGAGGGCTGTGCTGGCGGTAGTGTAACTACCGGTAGGTCCAACCAAGCCAGAGAGGCCTCAGCTGAGGAATGAAACCAAGAGCACCTAACCCATTAGCATTATGGAGAATCAAACCAAAACGAAGTCTATATTGGCTCGGTCGTCGCCCAGGATAAAAAGGACCGCGGTGGATGCTGCTGATTCTGGACATCCATCGACAAGTGGGCTACGGAATCATCAAAACCCAAATGAACAGTCACAGAAGCGGCAGAAATATACAATGCCAGAAAACCACATTATTATTATTATTATTATTATTATTATTATTATTATTATTGACACAACGACGTTGTATGACCCAGCAAACAAGATGTATATGCTGGATTTCGTTTCACAAAATCACAAGTCGAACACTTCCCAAGTGTCTAGGACTGTGTGATGTATTTTCGGATGATGCGTGCAGATCCCAGTAAGGTGGCCTTTTGCAGTTGGCAGATCGTAATTTTGTCAATGTCTATTGTTTCCAAATGCCGGCTGAGATCTTTTGGCACGGCACCCAGTGTGCCCATCACCACTGGGACCACCTGCACTGGTTTCTGCCAGAGTCTTTGAAGTTCAATCTTGAGGTCCTGATAGCGGTTGAGTTTTTCCTGTTGTTTTTCGTCAATGCAACTGTCACCTGGGATGGCAACATCAATTATCCAAACCTTTTTCTTTTCCACAACTGTGATGTCTGGTGTGTTGTGTTCCAGAACTTTGTCAGTCTGGATTCGGAAGTCCCACAGTCTCTTTGCGTGTTCATTTTCCAATACTTTTCCAGGTTTGTGATCCCACCAGTTCTTAACTGCAGGGAGGTGATACTTGAGGCATAGGTTCCAATGAATCATTTGGGCCACATAGTTGTGCCTCTGTTTGTAGTCTGTCTGTGCAATTTTCTTACAGCAGCTGAGGATATGATCAATGGTTTCATCTGTTTCCTTGCACAGTCTGCACTTTGGGTCATCAGCTGATTTTTCGATCTTGGCCTTGATTGCATTTGTTCTGATGGCTTGAACAGTCACAGAAGCGGCAGAAATACACAATGCCAGAAAACCGCATTATTATTATTATTATTATTATTATTATTATTATTATTATTATTAAATGGAGATGAGCACCAATCCCCAGAGTTGGACACAACTAAACTTAAGGTCAGAGGAAAACCTTTACCTTTACCTAATATTTTTATTAGGGAGGGTCAATTTTGATGTTTTATACTTTTTTAAATCAAGGGCATTGAATTGTTGCCAACACTGTGAACCACCCTGAGTCCTGTTCAGGGTTGAGAAGGGCGGCAATGGGGAACTTAAAGAATGGGAGGAAATAATAAAACATATGTTAGATGCAATCAAAGCCTCAGTTGACCTAGGATGGAAGGACCAAAAAAAATGGGATATAAAAACGTGGTATAAATACTTAGCCGATTATCTACTTCAAGATTATATTAGCGAAAGGAAAAGCTACTATAAGTTTGGCCAAACCAAGATGACCTGGGAGGCAAAATGGAAGGGCCTTATCTCCAGGATAAAGGGGAAAGACAAATACAAGGAATTAAATAAGATTATCCTTATGATTGAACAACTATAATTAGTACGGTAAAGAGTAGTAAACTGTTCTCAGGGGGGAGGGGGGGAGGGAGAGAGGGGATATAAATATATATAGTATTTCTGTACCCTTACATTATGTAAGAATAAGTTTATGGGCGAGAACGGGGAGGTGGCGGGATCGGGGAGAACTACAGGTAATGTAAATGTGGAATATCAAGATTGTATGTCTCTATTTGTATGTACGTGTGTGTATGTGTATGTATATATATATATATATATATATATATATATATTTATATTTCACCAAAAAAAAAGAAAAAAAAAGAGAAGGGCGGCAGATAAATACTGCAAATAAATAAATACACACTGTGCGTTATGCATGGCAGCTGTGCATTGCCCGTTGCCCACTGCACAACAGCGACACATCCTTGCCACCTGTTGCCACGCTGCACACTTGCAGGCGCCGCTGCACTTCTCTTTCTGCAGGCAGCGGATATTTACGCCGCACTGAGAGGAAGCTGGACCGCAGCCCAAACTGCGTTGGGAAGGAAGCAAACAGGTGTCAGAGGGAATTCAAGACGTGCCGGCTCTTCCCGTCCCCGGTGTGCGCCTGGTGTTGTGTGTATTCGCTTTCCTAGGAGAGCACTTGCCTCTTCTCCAAGGTCTGGTGCACGGTGGTGTTGTGCCAGCAGCGCCATTTGTGGCTTTCATGCTGACATTAGGCCTTGTGAGTATAATTCTATTCATTAAAGAGGGAGGCAGGAACGCTTTCCGCAAGCGAGAGCGAAAGAGAAAGAGAGATGGAGGTTTTCCTGGGCTCCTCTCGCCTTGGCTCCCATCTTGGCCGGGCGCCTTCCCGCTCCTTTTGTTTCCTTCCTAAGCAGAGTCTGTTGGATGAACAGCTTGCGACGATCACTTTCGGCATTAGCATTATTCATTTCACTTCACTTTCCAACCCAGGACTGGGGCATCTACATTGTATGCAATTTGGCATCACGGTAATTGCCATGGTTCGATGCCACGGGATCCCATGTGACTCATTTTGGCCCTTCAAGTGTTTTGGACTGCAACTCCCACCATTCCTAACAGCCTCAGGCCCCTTACTTTCTCCCCCCAGCCGCTTAAGCGGCTGGGGGGAGAAAGGAAAGGGCCTGAGGCTGTTAGGAATGGTGGGAGTTGGAGTCCAAAACACCTGGAAGGAGGGCCAAAGTTTGCCCATGCGAGGAAGACTCTCCTTGGCTGTTTTGAATTGTCTTAATTGTATTCCAAGTAGCGCATAGAACAACCCCAGGAGATCGCTCTATGTAGGGCAGGAGATCAATACTCTCACACATACAAATCTATATATATAAAAGGGTAATGAAATTTCGGCCTAGGACAAAACAACAAAACTACACATCCCAGAAACACTCAACTTGGCAGCACAACCCCTCATCCACGCCTCTACATTCATACAACAAAAAGAAAAGAAAAATAAAGTCCTAATTAGAGGGAGAGGAATAATTGTTTTTATCCAATTGTTGCCAGTTAGAAGGCTAAGCTCCGCCTACTTGGTCTCCTAGCAACCCACTCAGCCCAGGGGACAGGCAGAGTTAGGCCTCACTTAGGCCTCTTCCACACTGCCTATAAAATACAGATTATCTGATTTTAACTGGATTATATGGCAGTGTAGACTCAAGGCCCTTCCACACAGCTATATTACCCATTTATAATGACTTAATGTCAGGAGAAAACCTTTACCCTTTACCTTAACTACCACCAATTCCTCAATACTTTCCCATACCACCATACTTCGCTACAGCAACACGTGGCCGGGCAAAGCTAGTAAATATATAGAATCATAGAGGGATGGTGACCTTTCAAGCAAGATAGACCCAAGGGTCAAGCGTGTCCAGAGAGGGGTGAACAAAAGGGCCAAGAATCTTTATAAGAAGACAGTTTAGGAAGCTGGAGATTTATTTATTTATTTATTTACAGTATTTCTATTCCGCCCTTCTTTCTCACCCCGAAGGGGACTCAGGGCGGATCACACTACACTTACAAGGCAAACATCCAATGCCTTAACATAGAACAGAGACGGAGACAAACGCAGGCTCCGAGCTGTCCTCGAACTCATGACCTCTTGGTCAGAGTGATTTGTTGCAGCTGGCTGCAGCTGGCTGCTCACCAGCCTGCGCCACAGCCCGGAGATGTTTAGCTTATAGAAAAGAAGACTGAGAGAAGGGGACAGGAGAGCCATTTATGTTGTAGCTCAACAGTAGTCACAGCAGGCTGATGGGTTCACTGATGATTTTGAGTCAGATGGGATTGTGGGCTTCCCTGGGATTCATTCTCATGCAGAGCCTGAAAGTGAAGCTGCTTCAGCCAAGGAGACAGAGCCTCCGGTGGCCTAGGAGATAAAAGCCTCGTGTCTTGAAGGTTGGGCTGCTGACCTGAAGGCTGCCAGGTTCGAATCCCACCCAGGAAGAGTGCGGATGAGCTCCCTCTATCAGCTCCAGCTCCATGCGGGGACATGAGAGAAACATCCGGACAAAGTCCCCTGGCAATGTCCTTGCAGACGTCCAATTCTCTCACTCCAGAAGCAACTCCGGTTGCTCTTGACACGAAAAAAAAAGCCAAGGAGACAGGCACAGCTGGGCCTGGGAATATAATTGAACCTCAAGGCCTTCAAGGCCAGCCACAGGAGCTGGAATCATCCTCTTCAGAAAAGGAGTCTAGCAAACAAGAATTGATGAGAAATTATCATGAGAAAGCACCTGGTGACCTAAGCCAGGAGGCTTACTTGCTTTTCAGGGTTTTTTTTTAGTGTCAGGAGCAACCGGAGTTGCTTCTGGAGTGAGAGAATTGGCCGTCTGCAAGGACGTTGCCCAGGGGACGTTGCCCGGATGTTTTGATGTTTTTACCATCCTTGAGGGAGGCTTCTCTCATGTCCCCGCATAGAGCTGGAGCTGATAGAGGGAGCTCATCCACGCTCTCCCCGGGTGGGATTCGAACCTGGCAGCCTTCAGGTCAGCAACCCAACCTTCAAGTCACAAGGCCTTTATCCCCTAGGCTACCGGAGGCTCCTGCTTTTCAGGTAATCACACCTTTCTGGGAAACAGAAGTTCCAGGGGAGACATAATGCTTTCATGTCTGCATATGATCCAACAGGCTCTTTGCTCTTCAGTTTAGGCAACGTAGCTTTCAAGTTATAGGCCTGGGTTCTCTGGTTCTTGTCTTGGTTCTGGGAATCAAATATTCTGGGAGTTTTTCATTCTTCATGTTGGTATCCTTGTTCAAGTTTTGCTTATGGACTCAAGTTGCTTTTGGATTTTGGGACTATTATTTATTTATAATTTATTTATTTACTACATTTATATCCCGCTCTTTTCACCCTGAAGGGGACTCAGAGTTGTTTACAAATAAAATGTACATGCAATATATTATTATCATAGCACAATATAAGCATTAAATTACTATATTGTACTATATCATTATATGGTAATATTATTAGTAATATTACATTTAATATATAATATATAATAATATTATTATATTGTATTATTATTTTAATATTGTATTACATTGTAATAGTATTATCAATATTATATACTATATATTATATATTGATAAATATATATATATATATATATATATATATATATATATAGAGCATAACATAGACTATTCTTGAACTGCCTTGCTTCTGGATTTAGAAGAGACATTTGACTGCTGACATTTTGGATTCTCTACCTACTTCCTTCATCCCTGCTTTTTATAATATATCTTTTGTGTAGTTTTACAATAAACTCTTTGCCTTTACTCTGGACCAGGGGTCCCCAAACTTTTTAAACAGGGGGCCAGTTCATGATCCTTCGGACTGTTGGTGGGCCGGACTATAGTTGGCCACTGAGCAATAATAATTAATAATAATAATAATAATAATAATAATAATAATAATAATAAAGAGGGTTGGAAGAGACCCTTTGGGCCATTGAGTCCAATCCCCTTCTGCCTTTGTGCACTGAAAGCACAAGCAAAGCATCCCTGAGAGATGGCCACCCAGCCTCAATGTTAATAATAGTAATAGTAATAATAATAATAATAAATGTGCTGTACCAAAAGATCTCAGCCGGCATTTGGAAACAATAGACATTGACAAATTTACGATCTGCCAAATGCAAAAAGCCACCCGACTGGGATCTGCAAAAGGCCACCCGACTGGGATCTGCACGCATCATCCAAAAATACATCACACAGTCCTAGACACTTGGGAAGTGTTCGACTTGTGATTTTGTGAAACGAAATCCAGCAGATCTATCTTGTTTGCTGTGTCATACTTATAATAAAAAAGAGGGTTGGAAGAGACCCTTAGTCCAACCCCCTTCTGCCTCTGCGCACCAAAAGCACAAGCAAAGCATCCCTGACAGATGGCCACCGAGCCTCAATGTTAATAATAACAATAATAATAACAATAATAATAACAATAATAATAATAATAATTATTATTATTATTATTGTGCGGTTTTCTGGCATTGTGTATTTCTGCCGCTTCTGTGACGGTTCATTTGGGTTTTGATGATTCCGTAGCCCACTTGTCAATGGATGTCCAGAATCAGCAGCATCCACCGCGGTCCTTTTTATCTTGGGCGACGACCGAGCCAGTATAGACTTCGTTTGGGTTTGATTCTCCATAATGCTAATGGGTTAGGTGCTCTTAGCTCTTGGTTAGTGAAGAAGGAGACAGAAGGCCTGATCCTTGCAGCCCAGGAGCAAGCCATCAGGACAAATGCAATTAAGGCCAAGATCGAAAAATCAGCTGATGACCCAAAATGCAGACTGTGCAAGGAAACTGATGAAACCATTGATCATATCCTCAGCTGCTGTAAGAAAATTGCACAGACAGACTACAAACAGAGGCACAACTATGTGGCCCAAATGATTCATTGGAACTTATGCCTCAAGTACCACCTGCCAGCAGCAAAGAACTGGTGGGATCACAAACCTGCAAAAGTATTGGAAAATGAGCACGCAAAGATACTGTGGGACTTCCGAATCCAGACTGACAAAGTTCTGGAACACAATACACCAGACATCACAGTTGTGGAAAAGGACAAGGTTTTGATCATTGATGTTGCCATCCCAGGTGACAGTCGCATTGACGAAAAACAACAGGAAAAACTCAGCCGCTATGAGGACCTCAAGATTGAACTGCAAAGACTCTGGCAGAAACCAGTGCAGGTGGTCCCGGTGGTGATGGGCACACTGGGTGCTGTGCCGAAAGATCTCAGCCGGCATTTGGAAACAATAGACATTGACAAAATCATGATCTGCCAACTGCAAAAGGCCACCCTGCTGGGATCTGCACGCATCATCCGAAAATACATCACACAGTCCTAGACACTTGGGAAGTGTTCGACTTGTGATTTTGTGAAACAAAACCCAGCATATCTATCTTGTTTGCTGTGTCATACAATGTCGTTGTGTCAATAATAATAATAATAATAATAATAATAATAATAATAATAATAAGGGTTGTAAGAGAAGAAGAGACCCCTTGGATCATTTAGCCCAACCCCCTTCTGCCCTTGTGCTGTGGGGGCCGGATAAATGGCTTCGATGGGCCGCATCCGGCCCCTGGGCCTTAGTTTGGGGACCCCTGCTCTGGACTCTTGTGTGGTGCTCTGCTCATAGGTGGTTTCAGGTCTGGGTTGCAACAAGTTAAATCTTTGAAAGGAGGTCACACTGAGGACTCTGCTCTAGAGACTGGGATGTGATGGATTCAAACTTCAGGGGAGAAAATTGACCTAAATATCAGGAAGAACCTCTTAACAGAGCCATTTGGTGTTGGAATATGCCTCTGCCTGGGAATCCAGTGAAGTCGTCTTCTCTGGAGGGCGGATGGGCATCTTTTGGGAGTGCTTGAATGGTGGCTTCTAGCGTGGCAGAACCAGGTTGGGCTGGATTGTTAGGATTTTCTGGGTGTTAGGAGAACTACCCAAAAACAGCAGAGCATCCAAAATATGCAAAAGCAGGATACTTATAGTTGAGCATCCAGCTCACAGCAAGCAGAGCGTGAAGTGCCATGTGGCTGTAGAGAACTTAGACCTTAGGGAGCAAAGATGCAGAGTCCTGTCTTTAACATTACACAAGGTTTATTTACAAAAATAATAATTACATTTCTTATCGGAGACAACTAAACGACTGAGCAGCAGCAATAGTAAATAGCTAGGTCTGAGCTACTCTAAACTCCATCTTTTTCTAGGGTTCAAAACAGAGGGGAAAATCTCTGATCACATCTCTCCTGACACACAAGCAGAGAGGTCTCAATACACACAGCACACAACCATATGCAAAAGTAGAAATCAAAGACAAAATCCCAATGAATCATTTGGGCCACATAGTTGTGTCTCTGTTTGTTGTCTGCCTGTGCGATTTTCTTACAGCAGCTGAGGATATGACCCATGGTTTCATCATATCCTCAGCTGCTTATTATTATTATTATTATTATTATTATTATGACACAAAGACATAGTATGACACAGCAAACGAGATCTATATGCTGGCTTTCGTTTCACAGAATCACAAGACGAACACTTCCCAAGTTGTTGTTGTTGTTGTTACTATTGGCTAGACAGCAATGAGGGGACCAGGCTGGAGAGGATGCTTCTTGGTCCAAGTCTTCCTGAGTTGGATGCCTCCTCCATCCAAAACATCTCGAGGGAGGGCCAGTTTGCCCATGCCTGACATTTCTTTTGTGTTGAGAAACTGCTTCTGGTGTGAGAGAATTGGCTGTCTGCAAGCACGTTGCCTAGGGGATAGGGATGACACCCGGATGATTTTGATGTTTTGCCATCACCTATCCTGTCATCACAAAAGCGCTGAGCTGCTGAACTTGCAGACTGAAAGGTTCAAACCCTGGGAGCAGAGTGAGTGGCCACTGTTAGCTCCAGCTTCTGCCAACCTAGCAGTTCGAAAACATGCAAATGTGAGTAGCTCAATAGGTACTGCTCCGGCGGGAAGGTAACGGCGCTCCATGCAGTGATGCCGGTGGCCACATGACCTTGGAGGTGTCTATGGACAACGCCGGCTCTTTGGCTTAGAAATGGAGATGAGCACCAACCCCCAGAGTGTGAGTAGATCAATAGGTACCACTCCGGTGGGAAGGTAATGGTGCTCCATGCAGTCATGCCGGTGGCCACATGACCTTGGGGGTGTCTATGGACAACGCCGGCTCTTTGGCTTAGAAACGGAGATGAGCACCAACCCCCAGAGTGTGAATAGATCAATAGGTACCGCTCCGGTGGGAAGGTAACGGCGCTCCATGCAGTCATGCCAGTGGCCACATGACCTTGGAGGTGTCTATGGAAAACGCCGGCTCTTTGGCTTAGAAACGGAGATGAGCACCAACCCCCAGAGTGTGAATAGATCAATAGGTACCGCTCCGGTGGGAAGGTAACGGCGCTCCATGCAGTCATGCCAGTGGCCACATGACCTTGGGGGTGTCTATGGACAACGCCGGCTCTTTGGCTTAGAAACGGAGATGAGCACCAACCCCCAGAGTGTGAATAGATCAATAGGTACCGCTCCGGTGGGAAGGTAACGGCGCTCCATGCAGTCATGCCAGTGGCCACATGACCTTGGGGGTGTCTATGGACAACGCCGGCTCTTTGGCTTAGAAACGGAGATGAGCACCAACCCCCAGAGTGTGAATAGATCAATAGGTACCGCTCCGGTGGGAAGGTAATGGTGCTCCATGCAGTCATGCCGGTGGCCACATGACCTTGGGGGTGTCTCCTGGCTGAAGAAGGAGGCACTCTGCGCGCGCCCCGGAGCCCCTCGCCGGCCTTCCTCCCCCCCCCCTCCCCACTCCTCCTCCCCGAGGCCCCTCCCTATTGGCTGAGAGGCGCGCCTGGCCCCGCCCCTTTTCTCCCCCTCTTTCCTTCCTTCCCTCCCTCCCTCGGGACCGTCGGGGCCGCGCCTCGGGAGCGCGCACGGGAGGAGGGAGGGGGAGAAGAGGAGGAGGAAGGAGAAGAGGAAGAAGAAGAGCAGCAGCGGCGGCGGCAGAAGAGCATCCTCTCCTCCTCCTCCTCCTCGGGGCCCGGAGCCTCCTTCTTTCTTTCTTTCTTTCTTTCTTTCTTTCTTTCCGTCCTTCCTTCCTTCCTTCCTTCCCTCCCTTCTTCTCCCTTCCCTCCGCCTTTCTCTCTCTCTCTCCGCTTGGCTTTTGCCTAAATAAGGGGCGCCGGAGAGAACGAGGAGGAGGAGGAGGAGGAGGAGGAAGGCCAGGAGGAGCCGCAGCCATGGGGAGCTCCCCCCGCGCCCCTCCCGGGCCCTGAGGCACCTGCCGAGGAAGGAAGGAAGGAAGGAAAAGGAAAAGGCCTCCCCGGTGCCCCCCTCCCTCCCTCCCTCCCTCCCCGTTGGCGCGGGGCCTGCTGGTCGTGGGGGGCGGCGTCGGGGGCGGCGCGGCGCCTGCGTCTGGGCGGGGGTCTCCCTCCCCATGGGCTGAGAGAGAGAGAGAGCATGCCGGTCCGCCGCGGGCACGTGGCCCCCCAGAACACCTTCCTCGACACCATCATCCGCAAGTTCGAGGGGCAGAGTGAGTGGGGGTCTTGGGTGGGCACGCACGGCTGGGACTCAGGGGTCGGGTGCGGGGTGGGGTCTCCTCACAGCCAGCCCAAAGCTCTCAGAGCCGGAATCACTGGGTTGCTGCCCGGCTATCTTCCAGAAGCAGCACTCTCTCCTGACGCTTCGCCCGCATCTATGGCAGGCATTCTCAAAGGTTGGGGGGAGGGGGTCAGTTGGAAACGAGGCATCTGGGGTTTATTATATATCTGTGGAATAATGTCCAGGCTGGGAGAAAGAACTCTTGAACCTCACCACCTCTGAGGATGCCTGCCATGGATGTGGGCGAAACGTCAGGAGAGAATACTTCTGAAACTTCGTCATATTATTTACTTATTTATTTATTTATTACAATATTTATATCCCACCCTTTTCACCCAACTGGGGACTCAGGGCGGCTTACAATAAAACACATATATAAAAATTGCACAATGCACTATAAAACAGTTAAACATTGTTAACTTACAACCATACAGCCCACAAAACACACAACAACCCTGAACTCTTGTCTGTTGGAGGCAACTATCAATGTTGCAATTAATCACCTTGATTAGCATTTAATAGCCTTGCAGCTTCAAATCCTGGCTGCTTCCTGCTTGGGGGAATCCTTTGTTGGGAAGTGTCAGCTGGCCCCGACTGTTTCCTCTCTGGAATTCCCATGTTTTTGAGTGTTGCTCTTTATTTACTGTCCTGATTTTGGAGTTTTTCGATACTGGGAGCCAGACTGTGTTCATGTTCATGGTTTCCTCCTTCCTGTTGACATTGTCCACCTGCTTGTGGCTTCTCTGTGTCGCCTGGCATGGTAGTAGATGTGGGCAAAACGTCAGGAGAGAATGCTTGTAGAACATGGCCATACCGCCGGGAAAACTCACAGCAAGGTCATTAATTGCAACATTCACAATTGCCTCCAACAGACAAGAGTTCTTTCCTTGTCCCTCCCTGGACATCATTCCACAGGTATATAAACCTCACTTGCCTAGTTTCCAACAGATCTCACAACCTCTGAGGATGCCAGCCATAGATGTGGGCGAAATGTCAGAAGAGAATGCTTCTAGAACAGGCAGCCTGAAAAACTCACAGCAACCTTATGGCTCCATCCTCTTCATCCTCATGACCCCCGACTTTCCCCTGTTGCAACTACAGTAGAGTCTCACTTATCCAACATAAACGGGCCGGCAGAACGTTGGATAAGTGAATATGTTGGATAATAAGGAGGGATTAAGGAAAAGCCTATTAAACACCAAATTAGGTTATGATTTTACAAATAAAGCACCAAAACATCATGTTATACAACAAATTTGACAGAAAAAGTAGTTCAATATACAGTAATGTTATGTTGTAATTAGTGTATTTACGAATTTAGCACCAAAATATCACGATGTTTTGAAATCATTGACTACAAAAATGCGTTGGATAATCCAGAACGTTGGATAAGTGAGACTCTACTGTACTCCCAAAGCGAAGCCAGGAGAAGGGAGGGGTCCCCTGCAGTCTTGGGGAGGGGGCTCTCCGCGTTCTGGGTCCATCTGCGGGGGATGATGGGCCCTGCGGCCTGGCTCTCTCCGCCTCTCTTTCTCGTGGTTCCTTTTTGCGGGACTTGCCTTTCGCCCAGTCCCAGCAGCTGCGCCGAGCATATGGCAATGGGGGGGGGGGGGGGGGGCTGGGTGAGCGTGAGTGCGGGTGGGTGAGTGAGTGAGTGCGCGTGCCAAGGCCTTCCTTTGTGTCTCCTCCGCCGCCGCCGCCGAGGAGGAGCCACGCGGGCCCGAGGGAGGGGAGGGGAGGGGAGGGGAGGGGAGGGGAGGAAGACCCGGCAGGGATGACACCTCCACACACACACACACACACACACACACACACCATGCGCCACTAGGCAGAGCCTCCGCCAGAAAGAGAGGAAAGAGGGAGGGAGGGAGGGGTGTCCTGTGCCCCCCCTCAAAGAATAGCCCATCTGGAGCACATGTTGTGACTAGCAGCAGCTTGGCCTTGAAGGGCAAGAGAGTGGAAGGCACAGGGTGTGTTGGTGGTCTGGCTCCGTCCCTGACCCAGTGGGGCCCAACCTTGACCAGAGACCCCTCTCCAACATGAGCACCAAAAGGGTCACCAGTCAGTTTTTGGTCAAATTTAGATTCGGTTTTGTTACTTGAGGTGCTGATTCAGAAAATTGCAGCAAATTTCACTTGGCAGCAAGTTAAACGTGACCCAAGAATGTGATGCAGCTGCCAAAAAAGCCAATGGGATGTTGGCCTGCATACGTACCGTGTTTCCCCGAAAATAAGACAGTGTCTTATATTAATTTTTGCTCCCAAAGATGCTCTAGGTCTTATTTTCAGGGGATGCCTTATTTTTCCATGAAGAAGAATTCACATGTATTGTTGAACAAAAAAATGAACATTTATTATATACTAGCTGTGCCCGGCCACGCGTTGCTGTGGCAAAGTGGTGGTGGTATTGGTTAAAAATTGTTGTGTAATTTTTATTTGACATTATTTGCAATTTTTTATTAATTTTATTGTAAGTTATATTTTTCTTTATTATATTTTATTATTTTCTTGTATTATTTTTAGTTATTTTCTGTTATTATAGTATTTTATTGTATTAATTTTTAGTGTTTTTTATTATTTTTATTGGGTTGCTAGGAGACCAAGTTGGAGGAGCTTAGCCTTCTAACTGGCAGCAATTGGGTAAAAGCAATTATTCCTCTCTCTCTAATTAGGACTTGATTTTTCTATTCTTTTTGTTGTATCAACCTAGAGGCGTGGATTATGGGTCGTGTTGTCAAATTTCGAGGTTGGGGGGCCTGTAGTTTTGTTGTTTTGTGGGTTGCCGTGATGCCATCACTCTTTTATATATATAGATTGTACAGTAGTTGTCATCACAAACCAGCATAACCAGACAAACTGTGAATCCTATCAAAAATTTCTTGTTACTACGATTATTTCCATGTACAACAATCTATGGTACGTACATTTACCCATCCTGCATGCTCTGGTGTTCTGTTCGGCGGGCATGCTTCCAAACAAAAACTTTGCTAGGTCTTACTTTCGAGGGAGGCCTTATATTTAGCAATTCAGCAAAACCTCTACTAGGTCTTATTTTCTGGGGATGTCTTATTTTAGGGGAAACAGGGTAGGAACTTAGTGCCTAGATCCCGGATGGAAGTCCTGCTCCCCCCTCTCCTATTCTGCCTGGGTCAGACCACTCTACCTGGAATCCCACCGGCTCCCATTCTGGGCACCGCCATGGAAGGGAGAGGTTGATTCTTAAGTTGGAAAGGGTCCAGAGGAGGGCAGCTAACATGATCAAGGGTCTTGAGAACAAGAATCCCTATGAGGAGCGGCTAAAAGAGCTGGGCATGTTTAGCCTGCAGAAGAGAAGGCGGAGAAGAGGCATGATAGCCATGTTATCAAGATGTGAGGGGAAGTCCTAGGGAGGAGGGAGGGGGCTTCCTTTCTGCTGTCCTGGAGACTAGGACACAATGGAATAAGGGCTTCAAATGACAGGAAAGGAAGGAGATTCCACCTGAACATCAGGAAGAACTTCCTGACTGTGAGAAGGGCTGTTCAGCAGTGGAACTCTCTGCCCCAAGGGACTGCGGTGGAGGCTCCTTCTTTGGAGGCTTTTAAGCAGAGGCTGGATGGCCATCTGTCGGGGGTGCTTTGAACACAATTTCCTGCTTCTTGGCAGACTGGGTTGGACTGGATGGCCCATGAGGTCTCTTCCAACTCTACCATTCTATGATTCTATGAGGCTGGATGGCCATCTGTCGGGGGTGCTTTGAATGTCATCTTCCTGCTTCTTGGCAGAATGGGGTTGGACTGGATGGCCCGTGAGGTCTCTTCCAACTCTACCATTCTATGATTCTATGAGGCTGGATGGCCATCTGTCGGGGGTGCTTTGAATGTCATCTTCCTGCTTCTTGGCAGAATGGGGTTGGACTGGATGGCCCGTGAGGTCTCTTCCAACTCTACCATTCTATGATTCTATGAGGCTGGATGGCCATCTGTCGGGGGTGCTTTGAATGCAATTTCCTGCTTCTTGGCAGAATGGGGTTGGACTGGATGGCCCGTGAGGTCTCTTCCAACTCTACCATTCTATGATTCTATGAGGCTGGATGGCCATCTGTCGGGCGTGCTTTGAATGTCATCTTCCTGCTTCTTGGCAGACTGGGTTGGACTGGATGGCCCATGAGGTCTCTTCCAACTCTACTATTCTATGATTCTATGAAAGGGAAAGAGTCTGTTGGCAGGCTCCTAGGAAAGATGACTTCACAAGCGGGGGGGGGGGGGGGGGTTAGACTTCCCTTCTTCTATCTTCCATTTACGTTTCATATCAATCTTCATTTCAATTCCTCTTGTAGATATTCTTCCAAATTTGACCAATCCGTTTCTTTTGTGGGCCTACCGGTATTTTTTTTAAAATCAAATAAGTCAATTTGTCCATATGTTTTAATATCTAACATTTTTCCCAGCCACATTGATTTAGTGGGGCTGGCAGTACCTTTCCAATTTCTGGCTACCACCACTATTCTTTCTCCCCCATTACTGACCCTTTTCTTTCTCCAGGGCAATTGGGGGGGGGGGTCATACCTTCTCTTATTACCCAGAGCCCCCCACCCCATCCTGGGGTTGCCATCCCTCCGTCCTTGCGCATCTTTCTCCCCTTGAGCCCCGGCCGGCCGGGCCTTCTTGTTGCTGTTGCTGCTGCTTTGTTTCCAGGCCAAGGCCACAACTTGGGCAGGAGATGCTGGGCGAAAGGGAGAGGAATGTGGGGCCAGAGACCGGGCCGTGGGGGGGGGGGGGCGGAGGCAGGGCCCAGCCGTTGCCCTCAAGGGGCCTTTCGCCCGTCTGTCTGTCTGCCTGTCCGTCCCTGCATCCCACCCACCCCCACCCCCATGGGAGGCATCATCTCCAAGGACTGGCCAGGAATCCAGACGGAGAAGGAGAAGGGAGGCTTCAGCTCATCCGCGGCCGAGGCAGCAGCAGGAGGAGGAAGGGAGGCTGGAGACAACATTATTATTATTATGGGTTGTTGTATGTCTTTCGGGCTGGGTGGCCATGTTCCAGAAGCATTCTCTCCTGACGTTTCGCCCACATCTATGGCAGGCATCCTCAGAGGCATCCTCCAACAACTACCGTGTTTCCCCGAAAATAAGACAGTGTCTTATATTATTTTTTATTCCCAAAGATGTGCTAGGTCTTATTTTCAGGGGATGTTTTATTTTTCCATGAAGAAGAATTCATATTCATTGTTGAACCAAAAAAAAAAAAACCAAACATTTATTCTATACTGTACAGTAGTTGTCATCACAAACCAACATAACTAAACCAGACAAATTGTGACTCCTGTCAAGAATTTCTTGTTACTACCATTATTTCCATATACAACTGGTATGTAAGCCACCCCGAGTCCCTCTGGGGGGATGGAGGTGGGGTATAAAAATAAAATTATTATTATTATTATTATTATTATTATTATTATTATTATTATTACTATATACATTTACCAATCCTGCATTCTATGGTGTTTTGTTTGTCAGGCGCTGGGCATGCTTCCAAACAAAAACATTGCTAGGTCTTACTTTTGGGGGAGGCCTTATATTTAGCAATTCAGCAAAACTTCTACTAGGTCTTATTTTTGGGGGATGTCTTATTTTCAGGGAAACAGGGTATCATGTCAGACTACACAGAGAAGCCATTGAAATCCACAAGCATGTGGACAATTTCAACAGAAAGGAAGAAACCATGAAAATGAACAAAATCTGGCTCCCAGTATTACAAAACTCCAAAATCAAAACAGTAGATGGGAACCAACACTCTGAGGACTTGACTGAACAAAGGATGCCCCCAGGCATGAGACAAAACCTTTCCAATGCTAATTAGGGTGATTAACTGAAACATTAATGCTGGCTCCCAGTGACAAAGGACCCTTGCCACACCCCAGACTCTACACAGATATATATATATTCTTTCCTTTCCTTACTTAGTTTATCCATACCTCACAACCTCTGAGGATGCCTGCCATAGATGTGGGCGAAACGTCAGGAGAGAATGCTTCTGGAACATGGCCACACAGCCCGAAAGACATACAACAACCCTGTGATCCCAGCCATGAAAGCCTTCGACAACATATTATTATTATGTTGTCGAAGGCTTTCATGGCCGGGATCACAGGATTGCTGTATGTTTTCCGGGCTGTCTGGCCATGTTCTAGAAGCATTCTCTCCTGACGTTTCGCCCACATCTATGGCAGGTTGTGAGGTATGGAGAAACTAAGCAAGGAAGGTTTATATATATCTGTGGAAAGTCCAGAGAGAAGGACTCTTTGTCAGTTGGAGGCCAGTGTGAATGTCTTAGTTAATCACCTTGATTAGCACTGAATAGCTGACTTCTCCTGCCTGAGGGCATCCTTTGTTCAGCGTCATTAACTGCCTTTGGTTCCCATGTCTGGAATTCCTCTGTTTTCAGAGTGTTGCTTCTTATTTACTGTTCTGATTTTTGAGTTTTTTTTAATACTGGTAGCCAGATTTTGTTCATTTTTATGGTTTCCTCCTTTCTGTTGTTGTCCACATACTTGTGGATTTCAGTGGCTTCTCTGTGTCGTCTGACATGATCGTTGTTGGAGTGGTCAAGCATTTCTGTGTTCTCCAACAATATACTGTGTCCAGGTTGGCAGAGCATTTGATGAACCAACCTGGACACAGTATATTATTTGAGAACACAGAAATGCTTGACCACTCCAAAAAGTTTCTCCATACCTCACAACCTCTGAGGATGCCTGCCATAGATGTGGGCAAAACGTCAGGAGAGAATACTTCTAGAACATGGCCAGACAGCCCGGAAAACATGCAATAATCCTATTATTATTATGTTTATGTTTTTGTGTTTCTTATGTTTCTTTATACCCCGCTTTTTCTTTCCATAATAAGACCCAACTGGGACCCCTGGGCCTTCGGGGCTACAAGGGACCCACTCCGTGGAGCAACGCAAGCCCTCTTTGTCCTTGGAACTTCCCTGCTCCCCCCCCCCCCCCCCGCCTCCCCCTTTCTATGTTTGGAGGCAGGCTTTGGAAGTTGTGAAGGTCCCCTGCGCATGTGCAGAGTGAGAGTCTGCTCCAGGTGGTCCCTGGGCTGGAGAGCAATGCCCCCCCCAATGTAATCAGAGAGGGATGTACTCCAGAAGGGAAGGGGTCAAGGGGTGCTGGGCTGACCCATTTGCCCCAAGGGAAGGGGCTCTCATCCCATGCCTTCCCCCCACTACTGTTCTTGGGGGGGGGGGCACACCTTAATTGGCATCATCCCTTCTGGGCCTTGCACAGCCAGGCACCTCTTGACCTCCAGCTTTGCAGAGAAAATGGCTCAAGGATGGAATCCTACCTAGCCCTGTCTCCACCCCCCCCCCCCCAATTCTATGTTTGGGGTCACTACCCCATCCCTACTGGTTGCCACATTCTGCCCAGTGACCCCTTTGGCCACAAGGGCCCTGGGAGGGGGGAGGTTAGGGGGTTCTTTGGTGCAAGTCTGGAGCAGAATCAGTGTTATATTCATACATCTACATAGGAGCCCCGGTGGCGAAGTGTGTTAAAGCACTGAGCTGCTGAACTTGCAGACCGAAAGGTCCCAGGTTCAAACCCTGGGAGCGGAGTGAGCGCCCGCTGTTAGCTCCAGCTCCTGCCAACCTAGCAGTTTGAAAACATGCCAATGTGAGTAGATCAATAGGTACCGCTCCGGCGGGAAGGTAACGGCGCTCCATGCAGTCATGCCAGTGGCCACATGACCTTGGAGGTGTCTACGGGCAACACTGGCTCTTCAGCTTAGAAATGGAGATGAGCCCCAACCCCCAAAGTATGAGTAGATCAATAGGTACTGCTCCGGCGGGAAGGTAACGGCGCTCCATGCAGTCATGCCAGTGGCCACATGACCTTGGAGGTGTCTATGGACAACGCCGGCTCTTTGGCTTAGAAATGGAGATGAGCACCAACCCCCAAAGTATGAGTAGATCAATAGGTACTGCTCCGGTGGGAAGGTAACGGCGCTCCATGCAGTCATGCCAGTGGCCACATGACCTTGGAGGTGTCTATGGACAACGCCGGCTCTTTGGCTTAGAAATGGAGATGAGCACCAACCCCCAAAGTATGAGTAGATCAATAGGTACTGCTCCGGTGGGAAGGTAACGGCGCTCCATGCAGTCATGCCAGTGGCCACATGACCTTGGAGGTGTCTATGGACAACGCCGGCTCTTTGGCTTAGAAATGGAGATGAGCACCAACCCCCAAAGTATGAGTAGATCAATAGGTACTGCTCCGGCGGGAAGGTAACGGCGCTCCATGCAGTCATGCCAGTGGCCACATGACCTTGGAGGTGTCTATGGACAACGCCGGCTCTTTGGCTTAGAAATGGGGATGAGCACCAACCCCCAGAGTATGAGTAAATCAATAGGTACCGCTCCGGCGGGAAGGTAACGGCGCTCCATGCAGTCATGCCAGTGGCCACATGACCTTGGAGGTGTCTACGGGCAACACTGGCTCTTCAGCTTAGAAATGGAGATGAGCCCCAACCCCCAATGTATGAGTAGATCAATAGGTACTGCTCCGGCGGGAAGGTAACGGCGCTCCATGCAGTCATGCCAGTGGCCACATGACCTTGGAGGTGTCTACGGGCAACACTGGCTCTTCAGCTTAGAAATGGAGATGAGCCCCAACCCCCAATGTATGAGTAGATCAATAGGTACTGCTCCGGCGGGAAGGTAACGGCGCTCCATGCAGTCATGCCAGTGGCCACATGACCTTGGAGGTGTCTACGGGCAACACTGGCTCTTCAGCTTAGAAATGGAGATGAGCCCCAACCCCCAAAGTATGAGTAGATCAATAGGTACTGCTCCGGCGGGAAGGTAACGGCGCTCCATGCAGTCATGCCAGTGGCCACATGACCTTGGAGGTGTCTACGGGCAACACTGGCTCTTCAGCTTAGAAATGGAGATGAGCCCCAACCCCCAGAGTCAGACATGACTGGACTTAACATCAGGGGAAAACCTTTACCTTTTACATAGCTTTACTTAAGACTTTGTGTTCTTGTAATTTCGATTCCTGGGTATAGTTGTGTGCCCAAGTTGTCTTCAATGTATGGCAGCTGAAAACAAAGCTATCATGGGGTTTTCTTGCCCCATGACAGATTATTTTTCAGGCATTGAAGCACCAGGACTGTTGACCCTGCCAAACATTCAACTCGTTGAACCCTCAAATGAAGTTAGAAACAGAAGATAGTTGAAGGTTACATTTTTAAATTGCCTTAGCAGCCCAGGAGTCTAATAGGCAGGAATGTTCCTACCTAGCTTTGAGTTTCCTTGTGGAGAGAAAAACAGGTTATTAATAAAATAATAATAGTAGAGTCCCTCTGTGCCTCCCCCAGCCCTGTGCTGGTGTGCCTGTGTCCCAGACAGGAGGGTCAGCATCTCCCTCTCAAGGGCCAGCGGGGGTCAAGGAGAGTCAACCTGAAGGAGACCCTGCAGACCCTGCCTAAACAGCATCCTCCTGACCAACCCTTTGGGAGCCCTTTTTGGGTGGGGGGTCTCCCTTGGCTCCCTTCTGCTCCTTGTTTACTCTGGCCCATGGCTCCCATTTAACAGAAAGGGAAACTGAGGCAGGGAGAAGCTGAGAACTCACTCAGGGGCATGCACCAAGTTAATGGTGAAGATGAGGCTTGAACCCAGATCTACCGTATATACTCGAGTATAAGCCCACCCTAATATAAGCCGAGGCACCTAATTTTACCACACAAAACCTGGGAAAACATTGACTCCAGTATAAGCCGAGAGTGGTAAATTTCAGAAATAAAAATAGAAAGCAATAAAATTATATTAAATTATATTAACATTAGGTTAAATGTTTTTGAATATTTACATAAAGTTCAAATTTAAGATAAGACTGTCCAACTCTGATCAAATCATTATTCTCATCTTCTTCAATGTAAATGGCTTATGCATCCTTTTAATAATAAGAGTAAAATAATACATGTAATAATAATAATAATAATAATAAATACAGGAAAATAATACATATAATAATAAATAGAGTAAAATAATACATGTAATAATAATAATAATAATAATAATAATAATAATAATAATAATAATAATACAGTAGAGTCTCACTTATCCAACATAAACGGGCTGGCAGAATGTTGGATAAGCGAATATGTTGGATAATAAGGAGGGATTAAGGAAAAATTAGTTTATGCTTTTACAAATTAAGCACCAAAACATCATGTTATACCACAAATTTGGCAGAAAACGTAGTTCAATACACAGTAATGTAATGTACAAATTACTGTATTTATGAACTTGGCACCAAAATATCACAATGTATTGAAAACATTGACTGCAAAAAAGCGTTGGATAATCCAGAACGTTGGATAAGTGAGACTGTACTGTAATAATAATAACAAGATCAGAGTGAAATAATAAATGTATTAATAATAATAAAAAATAGAGTAAAATAAATGTAATAGTAGCAATAATAATAGAGAAAAATAATAAATGTACCATATATTCTTGAGTATAAGCTGACCCAACTATAAGCCAACCAAGACCCTCACCCGAGTATAAGCCATGGGGGGCTTTTTCAGTCTTAAAAAAAGGGCTGAAAAACTAGGCTTATACTCGAGAATATACAGTAATTCCAACCTCTTTGTTGCTGAACAAACCCAGCTTGGTTGCCCACCTGTCCGCCCAGCTGTGGCCTGTCGAGCACTTGCCTCCACAGCCTCCATTGTCTGGGAGGAAGAACTTTGGGGGGGTGGGGTACCAACACCCCACAAATCATTTAGTGCAGATGAGTCACCCATATGTTTGGCTTAATTGGTGCTTAATTGCAAGGGATCTGGGCAGGAAGCACAGGAACCATCTGTCAGATCTGGATCTGGACAAGAGGGAACGAGGACTTGGGGGGGGGGCACTGCAGCTTAGTAATGGGGAGGGTCCCTTTGCTTTCCTTCTGGGGCCAAGAAAGGGGAGGGGGCTAGATGCCTTTTTGCAGTGCTTGGATTCTTAAGGGAAAAAGCAGACCGACGTTGGGATGATTTATTTATCCTCCCAGACTTTTATGTGATTTTGTCCAGCTTCATGCGGTGATGTCATTCTCCTTGCCATTTCTGAATTGACTCCGCGGGTTCCCGCACACAAAGGCAAACCAATCAAAGTGTGGGCAGTCTATTGTCGAAGGCTTCCACGGCCGGAATCACTCGGGTGTTGTTGTGTGGTTTCCAGGCTGTATGGCTGTGTTTTAGCAGCATTTTCTGCTGGCGAAACATCAGGAGAGAATGCTGCTAGGACACAACAACACCCCAGATGCAACCTGTTGGAGTGTTCCTCCTGGCAGGAAGGCCTTGTCGTGTGTGGTCTTTGTCCTGACGCTTGGCGTTGTCCTTCGCAGGCCGCAAGTTCATCATCGCCAACGCCCGGGTGGAGAACTGCGCCATCATCTACTGCAACGATGGCTTCTGCGACCTGTGCGGCTACACGCGGGCCGAGGTCATGCAGAAGCCCTGCACCTGCGACTTCCTCTACGGCCCATGCACACAGCGCACCGCCACCGCCCAGATCGCCCAGGCCCTCATGGGCTCCGAGGAGCGCAAGGTGGAGATCTCCTTCTACCGCAAGGACGGTAAGTCATGGGGACCCCCAAGAGTGACCCCCACTTGGAAGCAGAACGGCCAAAGGTCTGGAAGCCACGGGTCCCTCTGAGGAACAGCTGAAGGAGCTCCAGGGGATGTTGAGCCTGGAGAAGAGCCAGGTTTCACTATCACTATGGAACACTATAATGATGATGATGATGATGATGATGATGATGATTGAACTTCAAAGAGTATGGCAGAAACCAGTGCAGGGGGTCCCGGTGGTGATGGGCACATTGAGTGCCATGCCAAAAGATCTCAGACGGCATTTGGAAACAACAGACATTGACAAAATCACGATCTGCCAACTGCAAAAGGCCACCCTACTGGGATCTGCACGCATCATCCGAAAATATATCACACAGTCCTAGACACTTGGGAAGTGTTCGACTTGTGATTTTGTGATACGAAATCCAGCATATCTATCTTGTTTGCTGTGTCATAATAAAATAATAACATATAATAAATATAATAATAATAATAATAATAATAATAATAATAATAATATAAAACAATAGACATTGACAAAATTACGATCTGCCAACTGCAAAAGGCCACCCAACTGGGATCTGCACGCATCATCCGAAAATACATCACATAGTCCTAAACGCTTGGGAAGGGCTCGACTTGTGATTTTGTGATACGAAATCCAGCCTGTCTTATCTTGTTTGCTGTGTCATAATAAAATAATAATAATAATAATAATAATAATAATAATAATAATAATAATAATAATAATAATAATAATAATACATCACACAGTCCTAGACACTTGGGACATTATTATTAATAATAATAATAATAATAATAATAATTTTATTCTTGTACACTGCCTCTATCTCCCCGCAGGGACTCAGGGCGGCTTACAAATGCAAAAAAGTATACATACAAAAACACCAAATACCGAAAATGCACAAATGAAAAATTAAAACATACGATTAAAATCAAACCATTAATAAGACAAAGTTAAAACGCAGCAATGAAACATAAGGATGGGCTGATCAAAGTGCACTAAGTGAGATTTGTAAACATGGAGGAAGTTAAAAGTGCTATAAGAACATGGGGGAGAACCCAAAAGTGAGTTGAACCCTGAGGCTATATAGAGAAATTACCCATGCGGATGCAACCGATCAAGGATATTTTTGTTCCTTGCTTGTAAATGTCATTCCCTAATGGGTCCTATCATAAAAACATGGGAAAAGCTTATTAAACTGCACAAACTTTGTTTTTTTGCGGGAGGGACATCCTGCAGCAACACATTTTCCTATCGTTCTTCAATATCTCATCGAGTTTCAACCAGTTCAGCATGGTTTGTGCCACAAAAACAAAGTTTCTGGGACGTAACAACTACAGTAGAGTCTCGCTTATCCAATATAAACGGAAAGTTGGATAAGCGGAAATGTTGGGTAATTAGGAGGGATTAAGGAAAAGCCTATTGAATGTCAAATTACGTTATGATTTTACAAATTAAGCACCAAAACATCATGTTTTACAACAAATTGAGCCCCTGATGGCGTAGTGGACTAAAGCCTTGTGACTTGAAGGTTGGGTTGCTGACCTGAAAGCTGCAGGTTCGAATTTCATCTGGGGGGAGCGCGGATGAGCTCCCTCTCTCAGCTCCAGCTCCATGCGGGGACATGAGAGAAGCCTCCCACAAGGATGGTAAAAACATCAAAAATGTCCGGGCGTCCCCTGGGCAACGTCCTTGCAGACGGCCAATTCTCTCACTCCAGAAGCAACTCAAGTTGCTCCTGACACGAAAAAAAAACAAACAAATGGACAGAAAAAGCAGTTCAATACATGGTAACGTTATGTAGTAATAACTGTATTTACAAATTTGCCACCAAAACATCGCAATGTATGGAAAACATTGACTACAAAAACATTGACTACTAAAAGGCAAACTGCGTTGGATAATACAGAACGTTGGATGAGTGAAGGTTGGATAAGTGAGACTCTACTGTACTTCCAAAGTATTAACGCACAATTGAACAGGAATAACACTTTCAAACCAGGAACAGAAACATTTTCCAAATTTAGTTACATAGTGTATTTGGAAGGATGCTCCATTGAGGGGAAGGGGCAACCTTCTTTTCTTCTGCCCTGGAGACTCGGACGCAAGGGAGCCATGGGTTCAAACTCCAGGAAAAGAGCTTCCACCTCAAGCTCAGGAAGAACCTTCTGATGGTGGAAGCTTCTGCTGCCTGGAAGTCCTTCTTTGGAGATTTATAGGCTGAATGGCCATCTGTCGGGAGGGCTTTGGTTGTGTTTTCCTCCAGGGCAGAAGGAAATTGGAGTGGATGGCCCTTGGGTGCCCCTTCCAAGGGAGATTTTGAAGCAGAGTCTGGATTTCCATCTCCTGGGAGTGCTTTGATTGCATCTTGCTGCCTAATAGAACCAGGCTGGACTGGATGACCTTTGGGGTCTCTTCCAACGCTAGGATTCTAGGTTTCTATGTCTGCTTCACCTTTGGCTCCAGTGGTCTTTCTAGAGCCCACTCTCCATCCCTTTGTTCTTGTTCCTCTGGTTCTTTTGTAGATTCTGGGTAAAAGTCTGGAGGCTGTTTTGTTGTTGTTGTTGTTGTTGTTGTCCCAGTGTAAGCCACCCTGAGTCCTTCGGGAGATGGAGCGGGGTATAAAGTCATTATTATTATTATTATCATCAACACAACGACGTTGTATGGCACAGCAAACAAGATAGATATGCTGGATTTCGTTTCGCAAAATCACAAGTCGAACACTTCCCAAGTGTCTAGGACTGTGTGATATATTTTCTGATGATGTGTGCAGATCCCAGTAGGGTGGCCTTTTGCAGTTGGCAGATGGTGATTTTGTCAATGTCTATTGTTTCCAAATGCCGGCTGAGATCTTTTGGCACGGCACCCAGTGTGCCCATCACCACCGGGACCACCACCGGGACCACCACCGGGTTAGGGTTAGGGTTATTAGGGATTATTATTATTATTATTATTATTATTATTATTATTATTTTATTGTATGACACAGCAAACAAGATAGACATGCTGGATTTCGTATCACAAAATCACAAGTCGAACACTTCCCAAGCATTTAGGACTGTGTGATGTATTTTCGGATGATGCGCGCAGATCCCAGTAGGGTGGCCTTTTGCAGTTGACAGATTGTAATTTTGTCAATGTCTATTGTTTCCAAATGCCAGTGGCTGAGGTCTTTTGGCACGGCACCCAGTGTGCCCATCACCACCGGGACCACCTGCACTGGTTTTTGCCAGAGTCTTTGAAGTTCAATCTTGAGGTCTGAGAGCGGCTGAGTTTTTCCTGTTGTTTTTCGTCAATGCGACTGTCACCTGGGATGGCAACATCAATTATTATTATTATTTTGTTGTTGTTGTTGTTGTTAGGGTTGTTAGGCTCAGGGGATGTCGTCAAGCCTTTTTGTTGTTATTGTTGTTGTTGTTATCGATTTGATTTGTACCCCCCGTTCTTATCAATGGCTTTGGGGATGCTATCAAGCCTTGTTGTTGTTGTTATTGTTGTTGTTGTTATCGATTTGATTTGTACCTCCCGTTCTTATCAATGGCTTTGGGGATGCTATCAAGCCTTGTTGTTGTTGTTGTTGTTGTTGTTGTTATCGATCTGATTTGTACCCCCTCTTTTTTATTAATGTCTCTGGGGATGCTATCAAGCTTTCTTGCTGTTGTTGTTGTTTGCCTTCGGGTCATTTCCAGCCCACGGTGACCCTCAGAGCGACCTTTTTTGCAGGGATTTCTCGGCAAGGTTTGTTCCCAGGAGGCTTTTGGCGCAGTGGTGCAAAACGTCCATGAGGTCAGCGCTAAAATGGAATCCGACTCACAGCAATATTGAGTAAACAATTCAAACCACACCATTAAAATGAGTGCTAAAAGTGTTTGCAGGGCACGAATGAAAGCAACGCCGCAGCCTTCCTTTAAAAGCATTCGGTTCCGGAAAGTCTGCCCGGAATAAAAATATCTCCGATACGGGAAGGGCGCCAGAGAGGGATTTTATCTGTTCTCTTGTGGCAGAGAGTTCCGCAGGCTGGGAGCCAACACCCAAAAGGCCCTGAATGGCTCTCTTGCCCTTTTTTCCTTTCTGTTTTTTTTGGGGGGTGGGGGGGATTTGGGCACATGTAGCACCACATCTGGGTGGCAAATCCTTCATTGATAAGCTTGCATGGGCCTGAGAGTAGTCCCATTGAATCCTTTAGATTTACGCTTTTCAACATTGGATTTGGTAGATACTGTCTAGTTGGGAAAAATCCACAGAGGCTGGATGGTCCTCTGTCAGGAGGGCTTTGATGATATCTTCCTGCCTGGTAGAGTAAGGTTGGACTGGATGGCCTTTTGGGGTCCCTTCTAACTCTGAAGATTTAGGGTTCCGTCCCAGTTTTAAATATCTCCCATCCTGTGAATGTGATCCCTGTTATGCATTTGGAGTTATTTCGGAAGCAGGTATATTCATGTCTCCGGGTGTTTAAAAAGTAATGAGGGGAAAGGGCAAAAAGAAGAGGTGTTTTAACAAAATGCTCTTTCTTGTTGGCTCATTAATCATGTTGCTAAAATGGTGGCGATGAGAGTGTTCTTTTTTAAAAAAAAATAATCTTTATTATAATGGGGTCGTTAACACCGTAATGCGAACATCAATACGGCATTGTTAATGGTTGGATAATGCCCTTGCTCTTAATGGGAGCAGCAATGCATTTAGGCCCCGTGGATAATATTGTGTGGCTGAAGTGGGGCAGTTGCATAAAGGGGGGGGGGGGTACCTTGATCTAGAAGGGCCCCTTGGCTTGGGATTGGCTGCAGCAACACACACACACACACACACACACACAAACACACCCCACCCAAAAGCTGGAAGATAGAATATCTGGGCACTGCAATTGAAGGGAGATGTTGACAAGCTCGAAAGTGTCCCGAGGAAGGTGGCTAAAATGATTATGGGTCTGGAGAACAAGCCCTATGAGGAGCGGCTTAAAGAGCTGGGCATGTTTAGCCTGCAGAAGAGAAGGCTGAGAGAGTGAAGACATGCTTTCAATGGGTGAAAAACTCAGGGCTATGTCTGTTTTTATTGTTGTTTTTATTGTTGTTTTTATTGTTATTTTAAAGCTAAGTGTATTGTTTTAATATATTACTGTAAACCGCTCCGAGCCAAACTGGGAGTAGCGGTATACAAGTTTAACAAATAAATAAAATAAATTTTAAAAAAATGATAGCCATGGATCAAGATGTGAGGGGAAGGAAGTCCTAGGGAGGAGGGAGCAGGCTGCCTTTCTGCTGCCCTGGAGACTAGGACCCAATGGAACAATGGCTTTAAACTTCAAGAAAGGAGATTACAACTGAACATTAGGAAGAACTTCCTCACGGTGAGAGCTGTTCAGCAGTGGAACTCTCTGCCCCATGTGCATGGTGGAGGCTCCTTCCCAGGGCTGCCCTTCCGCCTCCCCAACAAACCTGCCCATTATGATGGGCTTTGTTTTGCTGCCAGAGGTTCTGGTGCAGCTGGTTTGGAAAGAGGCGAAGCGGCACAAACCCAGCAGCAGCCGGGCTTTTCTGGGAAATGGAGCCGCAAGAGTCAGTTGCTCTGCTGAGCCCTGTGCATCTCTCTCCCTTCCTGGGCCTTGGATTTGTGTATTATGAAATCATGGGGCCAGCAGACCCACAGCTAAACCCACTTGCCATCTTCTAGAACAGAGCTGTTGGGGTTATTAAATGTTATTCAATTACTATTATTATTATTATTATTATTATTGACACAACGACATACCGTAGTATGACACAGCAAATGAGATAGATATGCTGGACTTCATATCACAAAATCACAAGTCCTAGGGGAGTGGCGGCCTATAAGTTTAAATAATAATAAGTAAATAAATTGAACACACGTTTAGGACTGTGTGATGTATTATCGAATGGTGTGCGCAGATCCCAGTAGGGTGGTCTTTTGCAGTTAGCAGATCGTAATTTATAGAATCATATAATAGTAGAGTTGGAAGAGACCTTATAGGCCATCCAGTCCAACCCCATTCTGCCAAGAAGCAGGAAATCGCAAGAAGCAGGAAATTTTGTCAATGTCTATTGTTTCCAAATGTGGGCTGAGATCTTTTGGCACGGCACCCAGTGTGCCCATCACCACTGGGACCACCTGTACTGGTTTCTGCCAGAGTCTTTGAAGTTCGATCTTGAGATCTTGATAACGGTTGAATTTTTCCTGTTGTTTTTTGTCAATCTGATTGTCACCTGGGATGGCGACATCAATGATCTAGACTTTTTTCTTTTCCACAACCGTGAGGTCTGGTGTGTTGTGTTCCAGAACTTTGTCAGTCTGGATTCGAAGATCCCACAGTATTTTTGCATGTTCATTTTCCACTCCCTTTGCAGGTTTGTGATCCCACCAATTCTTTATTGCTGGCAGATGGTATTTGTGGCATAAGTTCCAATGAATCATCTGGGCCACATAGTTGTGCCTCTGTTTTTGTAGTCCGTCTGTGTGATTTTCTTACAGCAGCTGAGGAGATGATCCATGGTTTCGTCAGCTTCCATGCACAGTCTACATTTTGGGTCATCAGCTGATTTTTCAATCTTGGCCTGAATGGCCTTTGTCCTGATGTCTTGTTCCTGGGCTGCAAGGATCAGGCCTTCTGTCTCCTTCTTCAGGGTCCCATTTGTGAGCCAGAGCCAGGTCTTCTATTATTATTATTATTATTATTATTATTATTATTAATTGCCTTTGTCCTGATGTCTTGCTCCTGGGCTGCAAGGATCAGGCCTTCTGTCTCCTTCTTCAGGGTCCCATTCGTGAGCCAGAGCCAGGTCTTCTATTATTATTATTATTATTATTATTATTATTATTAATTGCCTTTGTCCTGATGTCTTGCTCCTGGGCTGCAAGGATCAGGCCTTCTGTCTCCTTCTTCAGGGTCCCATTCGTGAGCCAGAGCCAGGTCTTCTATTATTATTATTATTATTATTATTATTATTATTATTATTAATTGCCTTTGTCCTGATGTCTTGCTCCTGGGCTGCAAGGATCAGGCCTTCTGTCTCCTTCTTCAGGGTCCCATTCGTGAGCCAGAGCCAGGTCTTCTATTATTATTATTATTATTATTATTATTAATTGCCTTTGTCCTGATGTCTTGCTCCTGGGCTGCAAGGATCAGGCCTTCTGTCTCCTTCTTCAGGGTCCCATTCGTGAGCCAGAGCCAGGTCTTCTATTATTATTATTATTATTATTATTATTATTATTATTAATTGCCTTTGTCCTGATGTCTTGCTCCTGGGCTGCAAGGATCAGGCCTTCTGTCTCCTTCTTCAGGGTCCCATTCGTGAGCCAGAGCCAGGTCTTCTCCTTATCAGTTTTCTTTCAATTTTGTCAAGGAGCTGCCCATGCAAGGCTTTGTTGTGCCAGCTGTCAGCTCTAGTTTGTAGTGCAGTCTTCTTGTACCGATTCTTTGTCTGCTGTGCTTTGAGAAGTTTCTGATTTTTTACCTCAATCAAAGCAGGCTCTTCACTTTTCTTTACATATTCTGCCAGGACATTATTATTATTATTATTAAAAGTAGAGCATGAATATAGTCTGTCTAAAGCAAACATGGGCCAACTTCAGCCCTCCCTCCAGGTGTTTTGGACTGCAACTCCCACCATTCCTAACAGCCCCAGGCCCCTTCCTTTCAACTGGGACCCCTGGGCCTTTGGGGGCTACAAGGACCCACTCGGGGGGAAAGGAAGGGCCTGAGGCTGTGAAGAATGGTGGGAGTTTTAGTTCACAACACCTGGAGGGCCCACGTTTGCTCATGCCTGCCTTAGACCCTGAGCATCTTTGCATTTGAGCTGCTGCTTCATCATCCACCGTGACGCCAAGTCCTTGATGGAGAACTTCCTCATTCCTTACTGCACGCTGCTGGACATTTTTATGGTGACGTAAATTAGTTAAATTAGCCTCCCCCGCATAAGCGGTCCCTAAATGTTCCTACTTGACAGATGCAACAGTCTTTTGGGTTGCTTAGGTCAACAACGAGCTGTGACTATTTATTTAATGGTCGGGCACTCAATCCAACTCGGGCTTCGAACTCATGACCTCTCGGTCAGTAGTGATTTATTGCAGCTGGCTAGAGTGCAGGTGGAGCCATGGGTTCAAATTGGAGGGGAAATCATTTCATCTCAATGTGAGGAATAATTTCCCAATGGAAAGAGCTGTTCAAGAATGGAATATACTTTGTATCTATGACCATTTCCTCCTGGTTGCACTTTATCTTGCCCTATCAATTTGTTATAGTCACAGGGTCCACCCCACCCGTTGCTCTCCCATTGACGGTAGCACTTAATCAACTACCTCTTTTACAATATTCACTCGCTGCACTTTACCCACTTCAGTTTATCCTTCTACTTGGGTGCCAAATTCATGTTTTTACTATGGTTATTATTTTATATGTTTACTATGGTTAGAGTTTTAATTTTAATGTCTGTGTTTGTATTTTCTGATGATATTTTATTTGGGTTTGCTGTTTTTATTTGGGCTTGGCCCCATGTGTGCTGCCCCAAGTCCCTTCGGGGAGATGGAGGCGGGGTATAAAAATAAAGTATTATTATTATTATATTACTAGCTGTGCCTGGCCACACATTGCTGTGGCTTATGGGAATTCTTTGTTGGCCAGGTAGAATAGCAGTGAATAGCCTTGCAGCCTCAAAGCCTGGCCATTTTCTTCTTATGGGAATCCTTGTTTGGTGAGCTGGAATGCAACGGAATAGGCTTGCTGTTTGGAAGGCTGGGTACTTGCGTTCTAGGGGAATGGTTTTTTGGGCTGCTAGAATTGCAATGAATAGCCTCACTGCTTCAAAGCCTGGCTGCTTGCTACCTAGGGGAATCTTTAGTTAGCCAGCTTCAATAGTACAGAGTAGTATCGCTGCTTCAAAGCCTGGGTTAATCCTTTGTTGGTCGGGTTAAATTGCACTGAATAGCCTTGCAGCTTCAATGCCTGGCTGTGATATACTTAGGCCAATCTGGGTTGTTTTGGGGGAGGAGGGGTGAGTGAAGGACATACCTTGGTGTATTGTGGCCAAATTTGGTGTGATTTGGTTCAGTGGTTTTGTTGTTTACTCAGTCCTACAAACGTACATTACATTTTTATATACAGTAGAGTCTCACTTATCCAACGTTCTGGATTATCCAACGCATTTTTGTAGTCAATGTTTTCAATATATCATGATATTTTGGTGCTAAATTCGTAAATACAGTAATTACTACATAGCATTAATGTGTAATGAACTACTTTTTCTGCCAGATTTGTTGTATAACATGATGTTTTGGTGCTTAATTTGTAAAATCATAACCTATTTTGATGTGTAATAAGTTTTTCCTTAATCTCTCCTTGTTATCCAACATATTCGCTTATCCAACATTCTGCCGGTCCATTTATGTTGGATAATTGAGACTCTACTGTATATAGATTATACTGCCTGGAGGTTGGATGCCCATCTGCCTGGACGGCTTACATTGTGTCCTCCTGCCCTGCAGAAGGGGGTTGGTCTGGATGGCCCTTGGGGACCCCTTCCAGCTCTAGGAGCCTGTGATGCTATGATCCTGTCCTATTTTCGTCCTGTGGATATAAACAGATTGCTCCGTGCCAAGTCTATGCTTCTGTGCTTCTCTTTCCCCGCAAAGCCCCTAAAACAGAGGAGAAGGAGGCTGTCTGTCCCCAAAGTGTCTCCTCCACCTTCCTCTGTAGGCAGATGTTTTGGCAGTTGCCATGGCGACACTTCTGGGCACAGCACACACTTGCACACACAACACACACACCCACACCCAGAGAGAGAGGCCTGGCGCTGGCTCTCCCAAGGCAGGCGCTCTGCCGAGAGATTTATGGCTATTTGTGCCGCGGGTGAAGGCTGGCGTCCATCGGGGCGACCGACGGGCCCTCGAGCGAAGAGCCCTGGCGGTGGGCGGCCCTGTCCCTCTGCCAGCCGGCCACCCAGGACGCCTCCCACCCAAGGCCCTGGCCCTGGGTCACACCTCGTGGCTGTGAGCTGCTGACCCTGCACATGGCACATGCTCACAAGCAGTGGGCACACAACCAGCAATGGACAGAACATCTCAATCAGGAGCGACAGAAGCCTGGCTCTGGGTCCCGTGGAGGCTTCCAAGCAGAAGCCGGATGGGCACCTTGGACACGGACTTCCTGGAGAGGGTGGGACTGATGGCCCTTGGGTGCCCCTTGTTGTGGCAATCTCTGAGCGGTTAGACTCAATTTAACCCTCTCTGGGGGAGATTCCACCAAAAATCAGCAGAGTAGCGAAAGCAAAGCTTTTAAATACAACAGTTACTTAACACGGGGCAAGCAAGAGAAGCCTTTGACCATTTAGGATTGCAATGGACTGAGGAGTCTCAATAAAAGTTCAAAAAGTATTTATTCAGGTAAAAAGAACTCCATTGTAGATAGAAAGGCTTGGGAGCTATGTAGTCTACTCTAGACTGGTTTCTAAGGAAAAATAACAAACATCTAAATAGTTACATCTTGCCAGGAGAGATGGCAGGATGCTTCTTGTTAGCTTGAAGAACAAAGGGAGAAGAGAAAACCAAAATGGTTCCAACCTCATGGTCCAGTTTATTGGAGCAATAAAAGAGATTCTGACCAATGAGAAGTTAGTGTCCCTAAAGATTCACATTTCTACTAACTTCAAAGTAAGGGATGTGACGTAAACAGGACAGAGTGAAACACAGTAAAGCCTGTCTCGGCATGCTTTGGAAACAGGGAAAGGATTCCCTCCATCTAACTCTATCATCTATCTAACTACATCTAGGCTTGAGTAGTCCAGGGTGATTCCCAACACCCATTCCCCTCGTTCTAGGATTCGATGCTTGTGACAGTTTGCTGGGCCAGTGTTGGAGCACTGGGATACAAGAGATATAGGTTCAGATTTCGATTCAGCCATGGGAACATGCTGGGTGGCCGTTGGGCAAGTCGCACTCTCTCAGCCTCTGAGGAAGACAAATCCCCTCTGATTTGTCATGGTTTGCAAAAGCACTGTGCTGTGTGTGTTAATTGGAAAATGATGTCGATTGGCTGAGCCTGCAAAGATCTGGTGAAATTATTTTTATATTATTATTATTATTATTATTATTATTATTATTATTATTATTATTATTATTTTTATATCCTGAATTCATCTCCCCAGAGGGACATGGGGCGGCTAAAATGGGGCCAAAGCCCGGGCAAATACAATAACAAACATAAAACAACATCAAATAACAGAAACCACGCGCAAATAAAAATTAAAAATTAACATAAAAGTAAAATAACAAACGTTAGTAAAACACAAGTTAAACCGGCAATAGAATCATAAAAATGAACTGGGCAAAAGTGCACTAAGTGAGGTTTGTAAACAAGAGGTAGATTAAAAGTGCTATAAGATCATGGGAGAGCACCTTGAAGTGGGAGTGAACCCTGTGGCTATAACTTTTTATCTTGTTTCTATGGTTTTATTTGTATTGTTGTGCTTGAATCTGTTTTATTGATTGTTATACTGTTATTGTTATTTTGTTTTATATTTTAACTTGTTTACACCTTGTTTTCTTTTGGGCCTGGCCCCATGTTACCTGCCCCGAGTCTCTTCAGGGAGATGGTGGCGGGATACAAAAATAAAATAAAGTGTTGTTGTTGATTCGATACTGTTTCTGTTCTGCTGCTGCAGAACCAGTTTGGACAAGTTTTCAGTGCTGACTGAGTACTGCTGGTGAACGTGTATTTGAAGAGGCCTTGCTATTTTGAGGCCTGTTTGCTGCTGAGAAAAAAGAGTGAAGAACCAGGACTGTATTTTTCTCAGAAGCTGATTTGTGGTCTGAGGAAGGATTGTTTATGACTGTGGACTTCTGTAAGTGATCAGAGGGATCATTGTAAATACTACTGTTTTTTTATTTCTTGCAATTAGTAAAGTCCCTGTATTTTTGTTCTGCAAACCTGAGTGGCATGTTATTGTCCTGCGGGTGATTCTTGATCACAGGCACACGGAATCAATCCATAATATGATTAGTGCTTAGGAGTATCTGAATGGCTATTTTGGGTTTCTGATCCCTTTATGTCCATAGAAACCCAGTAGATGGCCTTTCGGCAAGTCACACTCTCTCAGCCTCAGAGAGAGGCCTCTTCTATGGACATCTGGCCAAGGAAAACCTAGAAGAGGCAGTCTTGTGGTTTGATTGATGGATGAAGACTCTGGAGATCAGGGTTTGGATCCCTTTATGGATCCCTTCTCAGCCTCAGGAGCCGTAGTGGCGCAATGGGTTAAACTCTTGTGCCGGCTGGACGGGGTACCTGAAGGTTGGGTTGCTGACATGAAAGTTGTTGGTTCGAATCCGTGAGATGGGTGAGCTCCCATCTGTCAGCTGTAGCTTGCGGGGACATGAGAGGAACCTCCCAGCAGGATGGTAACACATCAGGGCAATGTCCCCTGGGCAACGTCTCTGTAGACAGTCAATTCTCTCACACCGGAAGTGACTTGCAGCATGTTCTCAAGTCAGGTGAGCTCCCATCTGTCAGCTCTAGCTTGCAGGTACATGAGAAGCCTCCCAACAGGATGGTAACACTTCTGGGCAATTTCCCCTGGGCAACGTCTCTGTAGACAACCAATTCTCTCAAACCAGAATTGACTTGGAATATGTTCTCAAGTCAGGTGAGCTCCCGTCTGTCAGCTCTAGCTTGCGGGGACATGCAACAGGATGATAATACATCCAGGCAATGTCCCCTGGGCAACGTCTCTGTAGATGGCCAACTGTCTCACACCAGAAGCAACTTGCAGTATGTTCTCAAGTCAGGTGAGCTCCCATCTGTCAGCTCTAGCTTGCAGGGACATGAGAGAAGCTTCCCAGCAGGATGGTAACACATCCGGGCAATGTCCCCTGGGCAACATTTCAGTAGACAGCCGATTCTCTCACACCAGAAGCAACTTGCAGAAAGTTCTTAAGTCGGGTGAGCTCCCGTCTGTCAGCTCTAGCTTGTGGGGACATCAGTGGAAGGATGCTGTCTCTTTAAGTGAGGGGAGAAGGAACTTGGGTGATAAAAATCCAAGTCTTGTGTCGTGAGGAAAGCTTGCTTACGAAAATAATCTGAAGGATAATCGCGAAAGGCCCGAAAGGGGAAGCAGCTGGCTATCGAAGCCACGGCGATGCAACCACAGCTGGGTGCCGTCTGCAGAATCCAAACTGTCCCCAGGAAATGTAAACGGGCGAGAGAGGGACGGACGCGAGGGACGTTGACCCCGGACCACCTGCCAGCAGGGCTTTGCCGGGAATCGTCCTCGGGATTTGTCGGAATTAGGTTTAAGGAGAAGGTTCCTGAGGGCCACTCTGGACATGAATCTGTGAGTGTTGGCAGTGGGCTCCGCAGGAAATGCTCCAGCTGCAGGCTGCTGTGTGTTTTCCGGGCAGTATGGCCATGCTCCAGAAGCATTCTCCCCTGACGTTTCGCCCACATCTAGGGCAGGCATCCTCAGAGGATACCTCACAACCTCTGGGGATGCCTTCCATAGATGTGGGCAAAACGTCAGGAGAAAATACTTCTGGAACATGGCCACACAGCCCGGAATACATAGAACAACCCTATTATTATTATTATTATTATTATTATTATTATTATTATTATTATTATTTCTCACAACCTCTGAGGATGCCTGCCTTAGATGTGGGCGAAACGTCAGGAGAGAATAATTCTGGAACATGGACATACAGCCCGGAATACATAGAACAACCCTATTATTATTATTATTATTATTATTATTATTATTATTATTATTATTATTATTTCTCACAACCTCTGAGGATGCCTGCCATAGATGTGGGCGAAACGTCAGGAGAGAATACTTCTGGAACATGGCCACACAGCCCGGAATACATAGAACAACCCTATTATTATTATTATTATTATTATTATTATTATTATTATTATTATTATTATTTCTCACAACCTCTTAGGATGCCTGCCATAGATGTGGGCAAAAGTTCAGGAGAGAATACTTCTGGAACATGGCCATACTGCCCAGAAAACTCACAGCAACCCTGTGATCCTGGCCATGAAAGCCTTCGACAACACGCTTCAAAGCCTTGACAATGCTGATTTGTGACCAGCAAATGTTTGATTTGTGTGGCTATTTTGTATGCCTACATACCTGGGTCACAGAAGCATTTCTTGGGTTTAAAGTGTTAAGACATAGTTGTGTTGTCCCTTTAAATAGGAAACTCCAGAATGTCTAGGCCAGGCATGGGCAAACTTGGGCCCTCCAGGTGTTTTGGACTTCAACTCCCACCATTCCTAACAGCCTCAGGCCCTTTCCTTTTCCCCCTCCGCCACTTAAGCAGTTCAATACATAATAATGTATGTACTGTATTTATGAATTTAGCACCAAAACATCACAATGTATCAAAAACTGTACAGTAGAGTCTCACTTATCCAAGACTCGCTTATCCAAGGTTCTGGATTATCCAATGCATTTTTGTAGTCAATGTTTTCAATGCATTGTGATATTTTAGTGCTAAATTCATAAATACAGTAATTACTACATAGCATTAATGTGTAATGAACTACTTTTTCTGTCAAATTTGTTGTGTGACATGATGTTTTGGTGCTTAATTTGTAAAATCATAACCTATTTTGATGTTTAATAGGCTTTTTCTTAATATCTCCTTATTATCCAACATATTCGCTTATCCAACGTTCTGCCGGCCCGTTTATGTTGGATAAGTGAGACTCTACTGTACTTGGAATACAGTGCATGCCTATCAAATTTGTAGATGGAACCGAATAAAGAGGTAGCTCATATCCCAGTGGACAGGGTCAGACTTCAAAATGACCTTAATAGATTAAGGTGTGGGACGAAAACCCATGAAATTAATCTCAACGTGGGGAAGTTAGTCTTGCTTAAGAGAGGAAAGTGGGAGAGGAAGAGGAGGAAGAAGAGGAGGAGGAGGAGGAGCGGGGAAGAAATGCACAGATAAAGAATCACTGCTACCCGGCTTGAAAACAGTTCATGTGAAAAGGATCTATGAATATGAGCATGAGTCAACAATGTGATGCGGCAGCAAAAAAAGCTCATGCAATTCTAGGCCGCATCAGTAGTAGCATTGTATCTAGATTGAGGAGGGTATTCATACCAACTCTATCCTGTTTTAGTCAAACCTCACCTGCAATATTTGTTGAGGATGGACGAGCCATTAAGCTCTAATCACCCTCTTTATGAGGTAAATTCCCATTAAAATAGCAGAGTAAAAAATGCAGCAGCGGTGAGACTTACGCGCAGTGTGAGTTTCAGAAGGCCTCTTTGTCATCAGGAAGGCAAAGGGATGCAAAGTTAGCTTTAAAATTTAAAAGCATTTATTGAGGTAAAAAGAAATCCATTGATGGGTAGAAAAGGTTTGGAGCTAACTAGCTAATCTATCCTGTTCTAATACACATAGACGGATTAAAATAACAAAGGTATAGATAGCTACATTTTGACTAATAGAGGACAGAGGTGCGGCCTCTCTGGAACAAAGCAGGAAGCAGGAATGGCGACCAAACCTCGTGGGTCTGTTCTTCTCTAGGGCCATAAACATTCCAAAGGCCAAATTGGGGTAAGTTACTTCAAAGCCCTAGTATCAAAAGAGTCAAAGGGTGGGGTTGACATAAACAGGACAGGAAAGAGGAAACAATAGTTAATCCTAATCAAAGCATGCATGGAACTGGGGAAGGTGTCCCTAACTCTTTTCTAGGCTTCCTATCTAACCATAGAGACTTAAGCAGTGCAAGATGATATTTTATTCCAACAATATTAAGTGGAGTCAGGTGCTTTGGGGGTGCTGCCATTCCGTAAAGGCGGGCTCTGCCCCCCAACCCGGGCTCTGCACCCCTCTGCGTCCCATCCTCGCTCAATGCAATGATAAGGGCTTCTTCACAGTGTTGTGGGAGACCCCAGAGGCCATCCAGTCCCACCCCAGTGTTGATACGGGCGCCCCGCAGGAGAGGGTCCATCCCTTTGGCTTGTAGTTCCCTCTCTTGCTGTTGGATATTGCCGCTCTCTGTCCCTGGGGCTTGGAGGCTGGCGGGGGGCCTGGCAGGTGCCACGTGCGAGCCCCCCCCCTCTTTCCAAGGACACCAGGTGTCTCTTTTCTCGTGGCATCTGCCTCTTCTTTCCTTCTTTTGTTGTCCGGAAGGTAAACATTGCAGCCGTCTCCCAGCTGTAGCCACCCAGGGACACCCCCCCCCCCCGGTTGCTGGGCAATGGGAAGAGCCCTCGTGGGCCCCACCGGGGCACAAACACCGAGGCACGTGGCAGGGCCTTGCGGGGACAGGCGTGTGGCTTGCGGGTGGTCTCCATGGCTCCTGCGGCTCCTTCCTCCCAGGTGATGCGCGCGCCACTGCCTCCGAGCATCGATTAAGAAGAGAAGGGAAGGAAGGGATCCCGCCGGGAGGGAAACAGAAGAGGCTGTGCTGAAGGGCTGCCAAGAGCCGGGTGACCTTTTCCCTTCTCCGTGGAAAGTGACCTGGTTAAGGAACAAAAATGAAAAGAAGAGGAGGAGGAGGAGGAGGGGGGGGCAGCCTTCTCACTTTCCGTCCCCCCCCCTTCTCTTCTGCTTGGATCAAAGGCAAAGGCTCTAATTGGGAGCCGATGGCGAAGCCAGGCCAATTGGGAGGGAAGGAGGGAGGGGTGGGTGCCACAGAAGGCTTTCTTGCAAAAAGGGGAGGGGGCTCCTGTGTCTGAATGGCACCTGCCCCTCCCTGCCCCTCCCCACTCACATACCCAGTGGGGAAGGGGCTCACTTCCCCCTCCTGAGAGTCTCTGCAGAAGAAGACCCTCCTTTTGCATATGGGAATCTCCTTTGTTGAGTTGCTGTGAGTTTTCCGGGCTTTGTTCCAGAAGCATTCTCTCCTGATGTTTCGCCCACATCAATGTTAGGCATCCTTAGAGTTAGTGAGGTGATTTTGAATGTGATTTCCTGCTTCTTGGCAGGGGGTTGGACTGGATGGCCCATGAGGTCTCTTCCAACTCTACTATTCTATGATTCTATGATTCTAGGTCTGTTGGAAACTAGGCAAGTGGGGTTTATATATGTTATATTGTACTGTTCTGTTGCTATATTGTACTGTTCTGGGCATGGCCCCATGTAAGCCGCCCCGAGTCCCCGTTGGGGAGATGGTGGCAGGGTATAAATAAAATTTTATTATTATTATTATTATTATTATTATTATTATTATTATTATTATTTATATATCTGTGGAAGGTTCAGAGTGGGAGAAAGAACTTTTGTCTGTTGGAGGCAAGTGTGAATGTTGCCATTGGCCAGCTGGATTAGCATTTATTCACCTCCCAACACAGGATTCCCCCAGCAGGAAGCAGCCAAGCTTTGAAGCTGCAAGGCCATTAAAAGCTAATCCAGCTGGCCAGTGGCAACCTTCACACTTGCCTCCAACAGACAAGAGTTCTTTCTTTCTTCCTCCCACCCTGGACATCATTCCACAGAGATAGAAACCCCACTGGCCTAGTTTCCAACAGACTTCAACCTCTGAGGATGCCTGCCATAGATGTGGGTGAAAGGTCAGGAGAGAATGCTTCTGGAACATGGCCAGACAGCGCAGAAAACTCACATCAAGCCAGTGATTCTGGCCATGAGAGCCTTTGACAACACAATATCCTTTTGTATTTCTAAACCTCTTTGCAGTCCTGGGCCCCCAGACTCAAAATGCTGGGCCAAACGGAGCCCCTCCCCTCCCCAGGCCCATGTCAGCACATCCCCGGTGGCTCAGCCGGGCAGAGAAGGCATTCTATCAGCATCCTATTTATGGGAGCAGATTGTGACGGCCGGAGGTCAAAGGCCAGACTATTGCAGCGAGGGTCCTGCGAGGGAGAGCTCGCTGGCCCCCTTTGTACAGGTAGGAAGAGGGGCAACAGGGGGGCAACAAGGGGGTGGCTGGACCCCCCATCCGAAGGCAGAGTGACCCCCCCCAGTCCATCCAGGACCCCTTCGATTGTGCCTGGGAGAGACTGCAGCCCCGTCGCCTTCCCGTCCACACTTGTTCCTCGTTAAGGCGGCTAACGAGTTTCAGGGCGGGAAGTGGGTTTGCGCTCAGAAAGGCCGCTGCGGTTTTGCATCCGTCCCTGGCTCCGGCGTCAGCGATGCTGCCGCTCGTTCCTCCCCAGAATAGCTCCCACGTCCTCGGCTGGGGGGGGGGGCCTCCGGGGGCCCAGTCAACCGCATGCATGAAGCCCAGCAAGAGGGGGAGGGGGTGGCCTCAGTGTGCTGTGTTGTGATGTGCAGACCCCCACCCTTTGTACCAATGCCTTGTGCAAGGCCTTCCTGGACGGAATCATGGGGGCATTTTGTGTGACCGCGTGCCCCCCCAAAAAAGCCCTGCTCTAAAAGGTGGTAAATGAGTCTGGGGTCTGATATCACCAACCCACCCACTTGTTTGTTTGGCACCCTTTCTCCCATTGCCTATCAAGCCTGACTTTCTGATCTATTGTCCAACTGACCTAGAGACCCCCCCCCCCCCCAAAAAAAAGCCCTGCTCTAAAAGGTGGCAAATGAGTCTGGGGTCTGGTATCACAAAAAAAAACCCTTATTTGTTTGGCACCCTTTCTCCCATTGCCTATCAAGCCTGACTTTCTGATCTATTGTCCAACTGACCTAGAGACCCCCCCCCCCAAAAAAAAAACAGTCCTGCTCTAAAAGGTGGCAAATGAGTCTGGGGTCTGATATCACAAAAAAACCCTTATTTGTTTGGCACCCTTTTCTCCCATTGCCTATCAAGCCTGACTTAACTTTCTGATCTATTGTCCAACTGACCTAGAGCGACCCCTCCCTCCAAAAGTCCTGTTCTAAAAGGTGGCAAATGAGTCTGGGGTCTGATATCAGAGCCCACCAACCCACCCCTTGTTTGTCTGGCACCCTTTCTCCCATTGCCTATCAAGCCTGACCTTCTGATCTATTGTCCAACTGACCTAGAGAGACCCCTCCCCTTAAAAAAAAGTCCTGCTCTAAAAGGTGGCAAATGAGTCTGGGGTCTGATATCACAACCCTACCTCCCCCTTGTTTGTTTCTCCCTTTCTCCCATTTCCTATCAAGCCTGACTTAACTTTCTGATCTATTGTCCAACTGACCTAGAGAGACCCTCCCCCCAAAAGTCCTGCTTTAAAAGGTGGCAAATGAGTCTGGGGTCTGATATCACAACCCACCCACTTGTTTGTCTGGCACTCTTTCTCCCATTGCCTATCAAGCCTGACTTAACTTTCTGATCTATTGTCCAACTGACCTAGAGACCCCCCCCCCCCCCCACCAAAAAAAAACCATGCTCTAAAAAGTGGCAAATGAGTCTGGGGTCTGATATCACAACCCACCCACTTGTTTGTCTGGCACTCTTTCTCCCATTGCCTATCAAGCCTGACTTAACTTTCTGATCTATTGTCCAACTGACCTAGAGACCCCCCCCCCACCAAAAAAAAACCCATGCTCTAAAAGGTGGCAAATGAGTCTGGGGTCTGATATCACCAAAAAAACCATTATTTGTTTGGCACCCTTTTCTCCCATTGCCTATCAAGCCTGACTTAACTTTCTGATCTATTGTCCAACCAGCCTAGAGAGAGACCCCCCCCCCAAGGCCCTGCTTTAAAAGGTGGCAAATGGGTCTGGGGTCTGATATCACGACCCACCCACTTGTTTGTCTGGCACCGTTTCTCCCATTGCCTATCAGGCCTGAATTAACTTTCTGTCTCTCCTTTTTTTGCATCGCCATAGGTTTTGCCAGCCTATGGCTCTCGGCCCATTAAGCAGGTGGGGTGGGGATTCCCCTGCCATGGTGCCACGCATGTGTCCGTCTGTCTGTCCATCTCCTATTCCCACCCCCTTAATCTCCCGGCCCTCCTTTTGCAGGCCTTTGGGCCTTGAAGGGGGGGGGGGTGTCGCTGACAGCCGGCGGAGGCTGCTTTGTGTCTCTGGGAGGCCAGCCGGCCGGCTATGGCTTTGGTTGCGTCAACATCTGCAGAGAGGAAGGAAGGAGGCCTCGGGGAGGGAAGGAGAGAAGGAGAAAGGAGACAGAGAGAGAGATATGCAAGGAGGAGGAGAGGAAGGGGCTTCTGGGGACAGGGAGGCAACCCCTTCCCCATGTTGTTCCGCAGTAGCAGGTACAATTGCATGCTTGTATATACCAGCCCCGGTGGCAAAGTGCATTAAAGCACTGAGCTGGAGACCGAAAGGTCCCAGGTTCAAATCCTGGGAGCGGTGTGAGCGGCCGCTGTTAGCTCCAGCTTCTGCCAACCTAGCAGTTCGAAAACATGCCAATATGAGTAGATCAATAGGTACAGCTCTGGTGGGAAGGTAACGGCGCTCCATGCAGTCTTGCCGGCTACACGACCTTGGAGGTGTCTACGGACAACGCCGGCTCTTCGGCTTAGAAATTGAGATGAGCACCAAGCCCCGGAGTTGGACATGGCTGGACTTAACGTCAGGGGAAACCTTTACTTTTACTATATACCAGGCATGGGCCAACTTCAGCCGTCCAGGTGTTTTGGACTGCAACTCCCACCATTCCTAACAGCCTCAGGCCCTTTCCTTTCTCCCCCCAACCACTGGAACTCATTTGCCACACAGAACTCCCATGACCAACAAAACATATTTCTAGAACATGGCCATACAGACCGGAAAACATACAACAACCCTGTGATACCGGCTATGACAACACATACGGGAGGTCTTTGGAGGGGTTGCAGTTCACCTCCATCCAGAGCACACTATGAACCCAAAAAATGATGGATCTGGACCACATTTGGCATATATATCCATCTGTCCATCTCCTGTCCCCGTCCACCTTGCTAACTGGAGGCACCTTCAAGCAGCTGGGCAAGTCCTGCTGCTGGTGGGTTGCCAGTTGGCTCTGGCGGGTCCCTCGAGGAGCTGGCTCTGCTTGCAGAGACGTCAAGTGAAGGTGTTTTATTTTGGCTGCCTCCGCTCCTCCCCCCCCCCCCCCCAGATGGGAAAAAGGGTCAGAGGGTTACTTGAGGTCGCCGTCCTTGTTGCTGTCTCTGTTGTAGTTGCCTGGGTGTCCGGTGAAGCCTCCGTCCTTTCCTGGAGGTTGTGCTGTTATGGATCTGAGTCTGAATCCCTGGACCATTTCCATTTCAGAAGGCCTAAATCTACCTTGAGAAGAGAAAGAGAATTACAAATTGGAGAGTCAAAGAGAGGCATGTTCAAAAGTTAGTTTTCATACTGTTTCAGTCTTTATACCTCCCCAGAGAATTTACCCCTCTCCCTCTGCTTTTATGATGATGATGATGATTGTTTATTTATTTATTTGTTTATTTATTTACTGCATTTATATCCCGCCCTTCTCACCCCGAAGGGGACTCAGAGCGGCTTGCAAATTATATGTACATACAATATATTATATCATTAGCATAGCAGAATATTAGCATTATATATTACTACTAGCTGTGCCCAGCCACGCGTTGCTGTGGTGAAGTCTGGTGGTCTGGGAAATAAAGTATTGAGGAATTGGTGGTAGTTAAGGTAAAGGATAAACGTTTTCCCCAGACATTAAGTCCAGTCCTGTCTTACTCTGGAGGTTGGTGCTCATCTCCATTTCTAAGCCAAAGAGCCGGCGTTGTCCGTAGACTCCTCCAAGGTCATGTGGGATGACTGCATGGAGCGGGGTTACCTTCCCGCCGGAGCAGTACCTATTGATGCACTCACATTTGCATGGTTTTGAACTTCTGGGTTGGCAGTAGCTGGGGCTAACAGTGGGGGCTCTCTCTGCTCCCCCAATTCAAACCTGCGGCCTTTCGGTCCAGAAGTTCAGCAGCTCAGCGCTTTAACACGCTGTGCCATCAGGGGACATTATTTCCTAAAGGTTGTGAATATACAATATTTCTGATTGTTTTTTTTTTGTCTGTTGGAGGCAAGTATGAATGCTGCAATTAGGAAAAATGATTAGGATGTAATGGCCTTGCAGATTTAAAGCCTAGCTGTTTCCTCCCTGAGTGATTTTTTTGTTGGGAGGTGTTAGCTGGCCCTGATTGTTTCCTGTCTGGAATTACCTTGTTTTCAGAGTGGTGTTGTTTGCGATATTTTATATGCTTCTACTGTCTGTGGCCCTGAGAAAACAGAGGATTGGCCAGACTTTGATGATGGGAATCCTTTGTTGGGAGGTGTTAGCTGGCCCTGATTGTTTTCTGTGTGGAATTCCCCTATTTTCAGAGTGTTGTTCTTTATTTAGTGTTCTGATTTTAGAGATTGTATTGTTCTGTTTTATTATACCACATTAATTTTTATATATTCTGATTTTAGTGTTTTTGAATACTTGGAGCCAGATTGTATTCATTTTCACGGTTGACCGCAACACAATAATAATAATAATAATAATAATAATAATAATAATAATAATAATAATAATAGTAAGGATAGTAATGATAGTAATAATGACTTTGGTAATACATAGTGCTTCACTGCCTTCTCAGCTTCCTTTCTGGAAGAATCCTTTCTTGGGAGGTGTTAGCTGGCCCTGATTGTTTCCTTTGTGGAATTTCCAATTTCCTTGCTTTATTTACTTTCTTTATTTCTTTATTTCTTTATTACTATCCTGGTTTTAGAGATTATATTGTTCTGCATTATTCTATCCTAGAAATTATTTCATATCAAAGTAGAATCTCACTTATCCAACATTCGCTTATACAATGTTCTGGATTATCCAACACAGTCTGCCTTTTCATAATCAATGTTTTTGTAGTCAGTGTTTCAAATTCATTGTGATATTTTACTGGTAAATTTGTAAATACAGTACAGTAGAGTCTCACTTATCCAACATAAGTGGGCTGGCAAAATGTTGGATAACCGAATATGTTGGATAATAAGGAGGCATTAAGGAAAAGCCTATTAAATATCAAATTAGGTTATGATTTTACAAATGAAACACCAAAACATCATGTTAGACAACAAATTTGGCAGAAAAAGTAGTTCAATACGCAGTAATGCTATGTAGTAATTACTGTATTTATGAATTTAGCAATATATCATGATATATTGAAAACATTGACTACAAAAATGCGTTGGATAATCCAGAACGTTGGATAAGCGAGTGTTGGATAAGTGAGACTCTACTGTAATTACTACATAGCATTACTGCGCATGGAACTACTTTTTCTGTCAAATTTGTTGTATAATATGATGTTTTGGTGCTTAATTTGTATAACGATTACCTAATTTGATGTTTAATCAGCTTTTCCTGAATCCCTTCTTATTATCCAACATATTCACTTATCCTGCCGGCCTGTTTATGTTGGATAAGTGAGAGTCTACTGTATATTTCTAATCTTAAATTATCTGCTTAGAACTGGATTATATGAGGCTCCTTCTTCACAGCTGGATAAAATGCACACTGAAGTGGATTATATGGCAGTGTGGAGTCAAGATAATCCAGTGCAAAGCAGATAATATAAGATTATAAATGGGTTATATAGCTGTGTGGAAGGGCCTTGAGTCTACACTGCCATATAATCCAGTGCAAATTAGATAATCTGTGGAAGAAGTCTAAGTGAGGCCTAAATTTGCCTGTCCCCTAACTGAAACCTGGCTGTCCCTTGGTTGCTAGGCAACCAAGTGGGCAGAGATTAGCCCTCTAAACTGGCAGCAATTGGATAAAAACAATTATTGCTCTCCCTCTAATTAGGACTTTATTTTTCTTTTCTTTTTGTTGTATCAACCTAGAGGCGTGGATGATGGGTTGTGTTGTCAAATTTCGAGGTTGGGGGGCCTGTAGTTTTGTTGTTTTGTCCACTGCCCTGATGCCATCACTCTTTTATATATATAGATATTGTACTATACCACTATACAGCAATACAGTAGAGTCTCACTAATCCAAGCCTCGCTTCTCCAAGCCTCTGGATAATCCAAGCCATTTTTGTAGTCAATGTTTTCAATATATCGTGATATTTTGGTGTTAAATTCGTAAATACAGTAATTACAACATAACATTACTGCGTATTGAACTACTTTTTCTGTCAAATTTGTTGTATAACATGAAGTTTTGGTGCTTAATTTGTAAAATCATAACCTAATTTGATGTTAAAAGGCTTTTCCTTAATCCCTCCTTATTATCCAAGTTATTCGCTTATCCAAGCTTCTGCCGGCCCGTTTAGCTTGGATAAGTGAGACTCTACTGTATTATTAGTAATACAGTATTACATGTAAAATCTAATATATAATTAATATTGTATTGTATTAGTAGTAGTATTAAATTGTATTACATTATATTATTATCAATAGTATATGTATATATAATATATTGTATTATTATATATTGTTGTATATTGTGTATTATATACAAACACAGACACACATACACACACACACACATATATATATACTAGCTGTGCCCGGCCACGCATTGCTGTGGCTTAGTGTTGGTCAGTCTGCATTAGGTTGTATTTATGCTGTGACCTCCACCCTCCTTTATACTCACATTAGTAGTAGTATTTGAAGTCTGTTACCTTCTTCAATTTTTGTGTTGATTGATAATTGCTTGAGATCCCTGTTGTCTTTGGTTTGTTGTTAATTGTGATGTCTGATTCTGCTGAGTGCAGTTTATATTTTTATTGTGGTACAATAGTCTTTTTTGCCTGTGTAGGTGTTTATTATTATTGTTGTTATAGTGGTCATGAAGGTTGGAAAAGTTAGATGCTACTGTATTGTTTTTTTGGAGGCCCAGTGTAGCACTGACTGGCCTCTCAGCCTCAGTGCCTGGCTGCTTCTTGCCTGTGATGGTGTTGTTGTCATTGTTATTATTGTAATCGTTTTTTTGGAGGCCAAGTGTGAATGTAGGGATTGGGGATGTGGATGAGCACTGAATGACCTTGTAGCCTCAGTGCATGGCTGATTCTTGCCTATGTAGGTGTTATTATTAGTGGGTGAGTGGATGGATAGATGAGCAGATGGATAGATAGAGTGGGTGCTCTCCTTGTTTTGTGGTGTGGTTGTGTTGTTGTAACCAGGAGGCAAGGCTTTTGCGTTGTGTCGCCAAGTTTCGTATTTCTGGGACGTTTAGTTTTGTTGTTATAGTCACTGTGCAAACAACTTTATCCTTTTATATAGATATAGATATAGATATAAGCATAGCATTATTATTATGTTCATTTAAAAGTCCAAACCAAGTTCACATCAATCACACAAAATTATTGTTGTTGTGATTGATAGAGGTTTTTAAGCAGAGGCTGGATGGCCATCTGTTGGGGGCAGCGGAAGGCTTGGATTGTGTCTTCCTTCCGGACAGAAGGGGGTTGGACTTGATGGCCTTAGGGGTCTCTTCCAACTCTTATGAGTCTGTGAAGGGACCCCAGAAGGCCATCTAGTCCAGCCCTTTCTCTGCAGGGATCCACAACTCAAGCAGCCTTTAGTGGGGCATGTGCAGAGTGCCTTTCTATTGGTAAGTGGAATTAGACCCTCCAGGTGCCTTCGTTGCAGGTTCAGATGATGCTTTGGGCATGGAATGGTGTCCGTTTTCTGGTTCACGTCTCCTCTCCGCACGACTGGCGCTGGAAATGACTTTTTGCTGCCGCCGCCTTTTAAGAGCTTGATTTACGTCCCACCTTCTCCTTCCAAAAGCGGGGCCTCGGAAGGAAATCAAGGCGAGGGCTATATGCGTTAAAGCAAAAAACACACCGAAAGGTTAACGTTTAAAAATGTAATTGAACTGTCAATAAGATTTAAGCCTCGTTAAAACATAAGCATTAAAAATAATAAGAAGCTGTTTAAACACAGAGGCAAAGAAAAGCAGAGCCAGCTATGATTCTGGCAGGTTGTCATTTTGGAGGCTGCAAAGAAGAATTAGGAGCGGCCGAGATGTAGATGGGGAGGGGGGAGACATTATGGCAAGGGGGAGAGAAAAGGTCATTGCCCCCCCCCAAACAATGTGGCTTTGGCTGGATTGCAGGTGGATGTTGCAATGCATTATTCTCAATGGCTTAGATAGAGGCATATATAGGCATTTCCCATCTTCGGCATCTTGGAGGCTTGTGTTTAGTTCCAGCCACGGAGTGTGTGTGTGTGTGTGTGTGCTGTCACTCCATCTCCTGCTGAAGAGCTTTGTTTGTAAATTTCCTTCTCGCTGGCATTTTTTTTTTGGCGTTTTCTTAAAAAGCAGTACCTATTTATCTACTCACATTTTGGTTTCGAACTGCTAGGTCGGCAGAAGCTGGGCTAAAGACCAGGAGCTCACCCTGATCTGGGCTTCGAACTGTCATAGAATCATAGATTTGGAAGAGATCTCACAGGCCATCTAGTCCAACCCCCTGCCAAGAAGCAGGAAAGTCACATTCAAAGCACCCCCCAACAGATGGCCCTGACCTTTCAATTGACACAATAGGGACAACATCTAACCATTTGTAAGGCATCACACTGTGTATACTGGGAGGAAGAGGGCATTGGGGTGGAAGATGGGTGTTGTTACTCCTGAACTGTATCCCTCTGACTATCAGAAGGGGGCTGGACTAAATGCCCTTTGGGGTTCCCTTCAAGCTCTAGTGCAGGCATGGGCAAACTTAGGCCCTCCCTCCAGGTGTTTTGGACTCCAACTCCCACAATTCCCAACAGCCTCAGGCCCCTTCCTTTCTCCCCCCAGCTGCTTAAGCAGCTGGGGGGAGAAAGGAAAGGGCCTGAGGCTGTTGGGAATGATGGGAGTTGGAGTCCAAAACACCTGGAGGGAGGGCCCAAGTTTGCCTATGCCTTCTCTAGTGGAATATAAACTGCCTGGGAGTCCAATGCAGTCTGGAAGTTTTGATGCAGAGGTTGGTCTAGATGGCCTTTAGGGTCCCCTTCCAACTCTAGGATTCTGGTAGGGTTGGAGAGATTGATTTTGTCATTCGGGAGTTGTAGTTGCTGGGATTTATAGTTCGCCTATGCTCAAAGAGTGTTCTCAACTCCATCAACGATGGAATTGAACCAAACCTGGCACACAGAACTCCCATGACCTGACAGAAAATACTGGAAGGGTTTGATGGGCATTGACCTTGAGTTTGGGAGTTGTAGTTCACCTCAGTGATGGATCTGGACCAAACTTGGCACGAATGCTCAATATGCCCAAATGGGAACACTGGTGGAGTTTGAGGAAAATAGACTTTGATATTTGGGAGTTGTTGTTGCTGGGATGTATAGTTCACCTACAATCAAAGAGCCCCCTGAACCCCACCAATGATAGAATTGGGCCAAATTTATCACACAGACCTCCCCATGGCCATCAGAAAATACTGGTTTTTAGTGACTCCTCTGACACCCCCTTCGCAACCCCCCCAGGGGTCCCTACCCCCAGGTTGAGAAATAGAGGGCGGACTACCTTGTTAGGAAGGTCGAACCCAAGGACCTGACCTCTGGACCTTGCAGGGCTCAAGGACACTCTCCCTTGGAGAGTAGGGACTGATGGACGGACATATGGACGGACACTGACCTCCATTCAGGGCCGGCCCAAGGTAATTTTCAAGTGTAGGCGAACAGAATTTTAGCGGCCCCCCCCAAACCAATCATTGAAAAATAAAAGCGTTGGATAAGCGAAAATGTTGGATAATAAGGAGCGATTAAGGAAAAACCTAAATAAAGAACAACACTCTGAATACAGGGGAAATTAAAACAGGAAACAATCGGGGCCAGCTAACACCTCCCAACCAAGGATGCCTCCAGGGAGGAAGCAGGCTTTGAATCTGCAAGGCCATTAAATGCTAATCAAGCTGGCCAGTTGCAACATTCACACTAGACTCAAACAGACAAGAGCTCTTTCTCCCACCCTGGACTTTCCATAGATATATAAACCCCACTTACCTAGCTTCCAACAGACCTCACAACCTCTGAGGTTGCCTGCCATAGGTGTGGGCCTGGCCCCAGAGGCGGGCCCAGACCAAAGCCAAGAGGAGGCGGGGGTGTGCGCACACGCATGCACGCATGTACGCACGCATGCATGCATGCACGCACACCTGGGAGCACCTCAACTACGCGGTTGAACCGCCTCTGCCTCCATTGTATTTTAGAGGGCTGCGTTCTTGCTTGATAAAGGAAAACTTTTGGAAAGAATGAGGAGCATTTGCATCATTCATAAAGAGAAAAAGAAAAGGTCAACATGTTTGTGGGTTTGGAAGATTAAGCAACATTGAGATAACAAGGTGGAAGGAAGAATTTGCACAGAGAAGGCGTTGTTGGCAGGGTATTCCCACCACATGCCTTTGAGGTGGAAGCTGGGAAGCCCCCAGGGCTAGAAAGAGGGAAGGGGGGGGGGGTTCTGCAGATGGAGGATGTGCATGATGATGATGGTGATGATGATGATGATGCCAATGCCGGAACACCCCCCCCCCCCCCGTTTGTTTTTCCAGGCTCTTGGGAGCCCTCTAGTGGATTTAGCCAAGGACAGAAGGGAGCCCAGGGAGGACAAGAGAAGTTTCATGTGTGTGCATGTGCATTTGTGGACATTGAGGGGGTTCCGGAGTTAGGAGAGCATTGCACACATATGTACACTAGTCGTCTGGAGCTAAAGAAGCGGATGATCTGTATTTCTGTTTAGCTTTCTGGCCTTATTTTACACACTTTTATGGGAGTTTGTTGCATGTCCATCGCAGTTTGGAACCAGCTTTGAACTGCAATAAATGGTCATTGTAGGTGGGTCCCCAGTGTCAGTCATGGATGCTCCCAGTTGTTGTTGTTGATGATGATAATGATGATGTTTCTGACTTATGGTAATCCAAAGGTGAACCGTTCCAATTGAGTTTGCTCTTGTTTCTGTCTGAGGCTGAGAGAGTGTGACACCTCCAAGGCCAGCCCCTGGGGGTGTATTTGCATATGCAGATTGGTATACAACGTTTTAAATTGCAATTAGCAGCAGTTACTCATCCAAGTAATGGGTCAGCTTTGCACTTGCACCGTTATCAGTATCTCTGTGCGTCCTTGTTATTCAAAAGTAACTAGAATAGTCACCTTGTGGGTCGTTTTTGTTTTATTTGTTTTCACAAACATCCACATCAAAATGCAACAAACTGCAGGCTTGGGATACAAAATATCCACATGCAAATAGTGATGCCACACATACCGTGGAACAGGAAAAGAAACTGAAATAGTTACAGTTAAGACCCCCAAAAGGTGCAGGATCACCTCTCATGACCTTAGAATTCCTTTGTAACGTCAACCATAATTGTTGTCAAAAATAGGCATAATGATTAATTGCAGGTGTTTTGTTACCTATAATAAGTTACAGCCCTCTGGATGCCTGGGTTCTGCAGATATTCTCTAAAGTATCCTCAAACCTAACTTTGCTTTTGGCATTTGATAGAAGGTTTACCATTTTGCTGCACCATTGTACACAATGGGGCCTAAGTGTCCATGGATACAAGCACCTGGGAGGGTCCTGGACATAAAGATTAAGGTCCTCTTGTCTTTTCAAGCCCCACTTTCCTTGTGGCCATAGGCCCCTAGAATTGGAAGGGACCCCAAAGGCCATCCAGCCCAGCCCCATTCTTGTAGAGTGGAAGATGCTATCTAATACCTCCCAACGGATGGCCATCCAGCCTCTGCTTAAAAACCTCCAGAGTTTTGATCACTTGCCTGCAATGAGGTAAAAGGATTTCCCAACTGTGGAAGCTCACCAATCGGATCCTTTGTAGTTCTGCTACATGAATCGAACCAAGCCAGATTGAACCCTTCCACCAGGAAAGGCGGCCCATTGTGAACCCAGAGTGGCCCCTGCAGTGGTCAGTCTCCCACCCAGCCTCAAGGGCCACACCGGACACACTGTGCTAGGAACAGGTGCACTGAACGAGCCTGGCATGAAGAAAGCCACCCAGGGATGGATGGATGGATGGATGGATGGATGGATGGATGGACACGCAGTTGGAAGAATGCTGGGCCAAGAGCGACACCTGCTGGCCACCCAGGAGAATGTCCCCCTTGGTTCATAGGAGAAGAATGAGAGGAGGATGGTTGTTGTATGTCTTTCAGGCTGTGTGGCCATGTTCCAGAAGCATTCTCTCCTGATGTTTCGCCCACATCTATGGCAGGCATCCTCAGAGGTTGTGAGGTATGGAGAGGAGGATGTGCTGTTCTTGTCTTTCTTCTTGATTGGGATGGAGAAGAGAGGGTCTGCCCAAACAGACCCTCCCTTGGTGCCCCTCACTCACTTGGGCAGCCTGAGGACCCCACAATGCAAGCCTTGCACTTCATTCCACGGCAAAAAAACTCAGGTGGGGGATCCAGGACCCCACGGACAGGCGCCTGCTTTGCACAGGAGCCAAGGCAAAATGAGCCATACACTACCGACTGTTAGGAATTGTGGGAGTTGAGGGCCAAAGTTTTCCCATGCCTTCCCTAAAGGCACCTGTCTGATCTAAAGAGGAACACCTCTGAGCATGTGCGGATTACCTTCCCTATGTAGTAGGAGGAGATTGCAGCAAGGCAGCAAATGGGATTAAGCAATGCCTGGTAGAGTGACTAGTGGAGTGATCGTCCCATGGTGGCCTGGGCATTTTCTAGCCACAGAGGAAAGATCTTGGGATCGTGGCCAAAGCCGGGATTAAAGAGCCAGTCCAGGGAGGAGCAGTTCATGCCGGACTCAATTAGGAACATAGGTGGGTTTACAAACTTCCTCCCACTCTTTGGGAGAGAAGGCTGAAGAGCTTGTAAAACTATAACTCCTTTGATCCCATAGCATTGTTCCATGGCAATGAAAGCAGTGCCAAACTGCATCAGCATGACAGTGCAGATGCCCCCAGTGTCCACAGACTGTTCCTGAACCCTACATGGTAATAACACAAAAAGGCATATTTTTGTAACATATATTGGCAGAACTAAGCCGCCGCCTGATCAGCCACTGCAACAGACTGTACAATCTAGTTCACTGATCTACACTGATCTACGCAAACCAACATCAGCCTGCACATCCTGCATTGGCATAACTACAAAAAGTTCAGGAATGCTTCTTGTCTGTTGATTTCTGCCCTTTCTTATCTTACTCCCTTTAAATAACGCTAGGCAGCAAAATTTGAAAAATGTTCCCTTCCATGGGTTTGAAAGTGTTGTTTCCTGTTTCATTGTGCAATCCTAACTTCAGTTGTTCTGCTCCAGAAACTTTGTTTTTGTGGCTACCACGAACTAGATTGTATAGGTTGCTGTGAGTTTTCCGGGCTGTGTAGCCATGTTCCAGAAACATTCTCTCCTGATGTTTCACCCACATCTATGGCAGGCATCCTCAGATACCACTCAACCTTTGAGGATAACTGTTATGGATGTGGACAAAACGTCAGGAGAGAACGCTTCTGGAACGTGGCCAGGCAGCCTAGAAAACTCGCAGCAACCCAACTTTTTCCAATTAGGAAATGGCATTTATAACCCAGGAACAAAACACATGTTACATAGTGCAATATATAGCCATGCTTCTGCTTTTTATACTGCTGCTGCTCAGTCGTTTAGTCATTTCTGACTCTTCGTAACCTCCTGGACCAGTCCAGGCCAGAGCTCCCTGTCGGCCGTGGCCACCCCCAGTTCCTTCAAGGTCGAGCCAGTCCCTTCAAGGATACCGTCCATCCATCTCGCCCTTGGTCAGCCTCTCTTCCTTTTTCCTTCCATTTTCCCAGCATTGTAATCTTCTCCAAGCTTTCCTGCCTCCTCATGATGTGGCCAAAATACTTCATCTCGGCCTCTCATCTCCTTCCCTCCAGTGAGCAGCCATTGGGCATTATTTCCTGGAGGATGGACTGGTTGGATCTTCTTGCCAAGGTCCAAGGCACTCTCAGGATTTTCCTTCAAAAACATCTCTCTTCCTTCGCTCAGCCTTCCTTATGGTCCAGCTCTCGCATCCATAGGTCACTATGGGGAATACCATGGCTTAGACCAGGGGTCCCCAAACTAAGGCCCGGGGGCCGGATGCGGCCCTCCGAGGTCATTTACCTGGCCCCCGCCCTCAGTTTTATAATATAATATATTGTATATATATATATAATATTGATAATAATATTATAATGTAATACAATATAACACTAATAATAATACCATATAATAATATTAATTATATATTCTATATTACATATAATATTACTAATAATATTACAGTATAGTGGTATAGTTCAATATAGTAATATATAATGCTAATATTGTGCTATGCTAATAATATAATATATTGTATGTACATATAATTTGTAAGCCACTCTGAGTCCCCGTTGGGGTGAGAAGGGTGTGATACAAATGTAGTAAATAAATGCAGTAAATAAATAAATAATAAATAAATAAATTTTAGACTTAGGCTCGCCCAAAGTCTGAAATGACTTGAAGGCACACAACAACAACAACAACAACAACAACAACCCTAATTAACTTGACTATCTCATTGGCCAGAAGCAGGGCCATACTTCCCATTGAAATCCTGATAAATGTATGTTGGTTAAAATTGTTTTTATTTTTAAATAATGTATTGTTCTTTCATTGTTCTTGTTCTTGTTGTTGTTTTTGCACTACAAATAAGACATGTGCAATGTGCATCGGAATTTGTTTGTATTTTTTTTTTCAAATGATAATCCGGCCCCTCAACAGTCTGAAGGATTGTGGACCGGCCCTCGGCTTAAAAAGTTTGAGGACCCCTGGCTTAGACTATGTGGACCTTCATGGCCAGTGTGATGTCTCTGCTCTTCAGTATTTTGTCCAGGTTGGCCATTGCTCTCCTCCCAAGAAGGAAACGTCTTCTGATTTCCTGGCTGCAGAATCTTCGCACCTAGAAATATAAAGTCTGTCACTGCCTCCACGTTTTCTCCTTCTATTTGCCAGTTATCAATAGGTGTCGTTGCCATGATCTTGGTTTTCTTGACGTTTAACTACAACCCAGCTTTTGCCCTTTCATCTTCCTTCCACCTTGGTGATAAGGCTCCTCAGCTCCTCCTCGCTTTCGGCCATCAGAGTGGTATCATCTGCATACCTAAGGTTGTTAATGTTTCTTCCAGCAATTTTAACTCCGGCCTTGGATTCCTCAAGCCCCGCACGTCGCATGATGCGTTCTGCATACAAGTTGAATACTTTTTATGGCATTCCTCTAATTCATAAAGCCCGTCATTAATGTTTGCTGTGAAAAGTCCCATATTTCTTTTTGATCGACACTGTGGGTGGGTCCTCCTTGGATAATTCACGGATCTCTGTGTTGGGGTGTACAGTAGAGTCTCACTTATCCAACACTCGCTTATCCAACGTTCTGGATTATCCAACACATTTTTGTAGTCAATGTTTTCAATATATCGTGATATTTTGGTGCTAAATTCGTAAATACAGCAATTACTACATAGCATTACTACGTATTGAACTACTTTTTCTGTCAAATTTGTTGTATAACATGATGTTTTGGTGCTTAATTTGTAAAATCATAACTTAATTTGATGTTTAATAGGCTTTTCCTTTCTCCTTATTATCCAACATATTCGCTTATCCAACGTTCTGCCGGCCCGTTTACGTTGGATAAACGAGACTCTACTGTATTTTTAATTGCGTGCAGCCCTGGCGTGCTGGGCGTCCCCTCTCCCTCTGTGATGTCATCAGGCCCCGCCCCTTGGTGCCCCTCCAGGCCCTGCCCCCTTGGCATCCCCAAGTGTCCTCATGCTTTGGCCCTGGGTGACCCCTGGAGTGGTCAGTCAAAGCAAGCAAGGCCTTGGACATCCCTTGGAAGCCTCTCTTCCTCCTCCTCCTCCCAGGCCCCACCTTTTGGGACCCCCACCAGGCCCCACCCCCTTGGCATCCCCAGGTGTCCTCATGCTTTGGCCCTGGGTGGACCTTGGAGTGGTCAGTCAAAGCCAGCAAGGCCTTGGACGTCCCTTGGAAGCCTCTCTTCCTCCTCCTCCTCCCAGGCCCCACCTTTTGGGACCCCCACCAGGCTCTGCCCCCTTGGCATCCCCAGGTGTCCTCATGCTTTGGCCCTGGGTGGACCTTGGAGTGGTCAGTCAAAGCCAGCAAGGCCTTGGACGTCCCTTGGAAGCCTCTCTTCCTCCTCCTCCTCCCAGGCCCCACCTTTTGGGACCCCCGCCAGGCTCTGCCCCCTTGGCATCCCCAGGTGTCCTCATGCTTTGGCCCTGGCTGGACCTTGGAGTGGTCAGTCACAGCCAGCAAGGCCTTGGACGTCCCTTGGGAGCCTCTCTTCCTCCTCCTCTTCACAGGCCCCACCTTTTGGGACCCCCACCAGGCTCTGCCCCCTTGGCATCCCCAAGTGTCCTCATGCTTTGGCCCTGGGTGGACCTTGGAGTGGTCAGTCAAAGCAAGCAAGGCCTTGGACATCCCTTGGAAGCCTCTCTTCCTCCTCCTCCTCCCAGGCCCCACCTTTTGGGACCCCCACCAGGCCCCACCCCCTTGGCATCCCCAGGTGTCCTCATGCTTTGGCCCTGGATGGACCTTGGAGTGGTCAGTCAAAGCCAGCAAGGCCTTGGACGTCCCTTGGAAGCCTCTCTTCCTCCTCCTCCTCCCAGGCCCCACCTTTTGGGACCCCCACCAGGCTCTGCCCCCTTGGCATCCCCAGGTGTCCTCATGCTTTGGCCCTGGGTGGACCTTGGAGTGGTCAGTCAAAGCAAGCAAGGCCTTGGACATCCCTTGGAAGCCTCTCTTCCTCCTCCTCCTCCCAGGCCCCACCTTTTGGGACCCCCGCCAGGCTCTGCCCCCTTGGCATCCCCAGGTGTCCTCATGCTTTGGCCCTGGGTGGACCTTGGAGTGGTCAGTCACAGCCAGCAAGGCCTTGGACGTCCCTTGGGAGCCTCTCTTCCTCCTCCTCCTCCCAGGCCCCACCTTTTGGGACCCCCACCAGGCTCTGCCCCCTTGGCATCCCCAGGTGTCCTCATGCTTTGGCCCTGGGTGGACCTTGGAGTGGTCAGTCAAAGCCAGCAAGGCCTTGGACGTCCCTTGGAAGCCTCTCTTCCTCCTCCTCCTCCCAGGCCCCACCTTTTGGGACCCCCACCAGGCTCTGCCCCCTTGGCATCCCCAAGTGTCCTCATGCTTTGGCCCTGGGTGGACCTTGGAGTGGTCAGTCACAGCCAGCAAGGCCTTGGACATCCCTTGGAAGCCTCTCTTCCTCCTCCTCCTCCCAGGCCCCACCTTTTGGGACCCCCGCCAGGCTCTGCCCCCTTGGCATCCCCAGGTGTCCTCATGCTTTGGCCCTGGGTGGACCTTGGAGTGGTCAGTCAAAGCCAGCAAGGCCTTGGACGTCCCTTGGAAGCCTCTCTTCCTCCTCCTCTTCACAGGCCCCACCTTTTGGGACCCCCGCCAGGCTCTGCCCCCTTGGCATCCCCAAGTGTCCTCATGCTTTGGCCCTGGGTGGACCTTGGAGTGGTCAGTCACAGCCAGCAAGGCCTTGGACATCCCTTGGAAGCCTCTCTTCCTCCTCCTCCTCCCAGGCCCCACCTTTTGGGACCCCCACCAGGCTCTGCCCCCTTGGCATCCCCAGGTGTCCTCATGCTTTGGCCCTGGGTGGACCTTGGAGTGGTCAGTCAAAGCCAGCAAGGCCTTGGACATCCCTTGGAAGCCTCTCTTCCTCCTCCTCCTCCCAGGCCCCACCTTTTGGGACCCCCGCCAGGCTCTGCCCCCTTGGCATCCCCAGGTGTCCTCATGCTTTGGCCCTGGGTGGACCTTGGAGTGGTCAGTCAAAGCCAGCAAGGCCTTGGACATCCCTTGGAAGCCTCTCTTCCTCCTCCTCCTCCCAGGCCCCACCTTTTGGGACCCCCGCCAGGCTCTGCCCCCTTGGCATCCCCAGGTGTCCTCATGCTTTGGCCCTGGGTGGACCTTGGAGTGGTCAGTCAAAGCCAGCAAGGCCTTGGACATCCCTTGGAAGCCTCTCTTCCTCCTCCTCCTCCCAGGCCCCACCTTTTGGGACCCCCACCAGGCTCTGCCCCCTTGGCATCCCCAGGTGTCCTCATGCTTTGGCCCTGGGTGGACCTTGGAGTGGTCAGTCAAAGCCAGCAAGGCCTTGGACATCCCTTGGAAGCCTCTCTTCCTCCTCCTCCTCCCAGGCCCCACCTTTTGGGACCCCCGCCAGGCTCTGCCCCCTTGGCATCCCCAGGTGTCCTCATGCTTTGGCCCTGGGTGGACCTTGGAGTGGTCAGTCAAAGCCAGCAAGGCCTTGGACATCCCTTGGAAGCCTCTCTTCCTCCTCCTCCTCCCAGGCCCCACCTTTTGGGACCCCCGCCAGGCTCTGCCCCCTTGGCATCCCCAGGTGTCCTCATGCTTTGGCCCTGGGTGGACCTTGGAGTGGTCAGTCAAAGCCAGCAAGGCCTTGGACATCCCTTGGAAGCCTCTCTTCCTCCTCCTCCTCCCAGGCCCCACCTTTTGGGACCCCCACCAGGCTCTGCCCCCTTGGCATCCCCAGGTGTCCTCATGCTTTGGCCCTGGGTGGACCTTGGAGTGGTCAGTCAAAGCCAGCAAGGCCTTGGACATCCCTTGGAAGCCTCTCTTCCTCCTCCTCCTCCCAGGCCCCACCTTTTGGGACCCCCGCCAGGCTCTGCCCCCTTGGCATCCCCAGGTGTCCTCATGCTTTGGCCCTGGGTGGACCTTGGAGTGGTCAGTCAAAGCCAGCAAGGCCTTGGACGTCCCTTGGAAGCCTCTCTTCCTCCTCCTCCTCCCAGGCCCCACCTTTTGGGACCCCCACCAGGCTCTGCCCCCTTGGCATCCCCAAGTGTCCTCATGCTTTGGCCCTGGGTGGACCTTGGAGTGGTCAGTCACAGCCAGCAAGGCCTTGGACGTCCCTTGGGAGCCTCTCTTCCTCCTCCTCTTCACAGGCCCCACCTTTTGGGACCCCCGCCAGGCTCTGCCCCCTTGGCATCCCCAGGTGTCCTCATGCTTTGGCCCTGGGTGGACCTTGGAGTGGTCAGTCAAAGCCAGCAAGGCCTTGGACGTCCCTTGGAAGCCTCTCTTCCTCCTCCTCTTCACAGGCCCCACCTTTTGGGACCCCCGCCAGGCTCTGCCCCCTTGGCATCCCCAAGTGTCCTCATGCTTTGGCCCTGGGTGGACCTTGGAGTGGTCAGTCACAGCCAGCAAGGCCTTGGACATCCCTTGGAAGCCTCTCTTCCTCCTCCTCCTCCCAGGCCCCACCTTTTGGGACCCCCGCCAGGCTCTGCCCCCTTGGCATCCCCAGGTGTCCTCATGCTTTGGCCCTGGGTGGACCTTGGAGTGGTCAGTCACAGCCAGCAAGGCCTTGGACGTCCCTTGGGAGCCTCTCTTCCTCCTCCTCTTCACAGGCCCCACCTTTTGGGACCCCCGCCAGGCTCTGCCCCCTTGGCATCCCCAGGTGTCCTCATGCTTTGGCCCTGGGTGGACCTTGGAGTGGTCAGTCAAAGCCAGCAAGGCCTTGGACGTCCCTTGGAAGCCTCTCTTCCTCCTCCTCTTCACAGGCCCCACCTTTTGGGACCCCCGCCAGGCTCTGCCCCCTTGGCATCCCCAAGTGTCCTCATGCTTTGGCCCTGGGTGGACCTTGGAGTGGTCAGTCAAAGCCAGCAAGGCCTTGGACGTCCCTTGGGAGCCTCTCTTCCTCCTCCTCCTCCCAGGCCCCACCTTTTGGGACCCCCACCAGGCTCTGCCCCCCTTGGCATCCCCAAGTGTCCTCATGCTTTGGCCCTGGCTGGACCTTGGAGTGGTCAGTCACAGCCAGCAAGGCCTTGGACGTCCCTTGGGAGCCTCTCTTCCTCCTCCTCCTCCCAGGCCCCACCTTTTGGGACCCCCACCAGGCTCTGCCCCCTTGGCATCCCCAAGTGTCCTCATGCTTTGGCCCTGGGTGGACCTTGGAGTGGTCAGTCACAGCCAGCAAGGCCTTGGACGTCCCTTGGGAGCCTCTCTTCCTCCTCCTCCTCCCAGGCCCCACCTTTTGGGACCCCCACCAGGCTCTGCCCCCTTGGCATCCCCAGGTGTCCTCATGCTTTGGCCCTGGGTGGACCTTGGAGTGGTCAGTCACAGCCAGCAAGGCCTTGGACGTCCCTTGGGAGCCTCTCTTCCTCCTCCTCTTCACAGGCCCCACCTTTTGGGACCCCCACCAGGCCCCACCCCCTTGGCATCCCCAGGTGTCCTCATGCTTTGGCCCTGGGTGACCCTTGGAGTGGTCAGTCAAAGCAAGCAAGGCCTTGGACGTCCCTTGGAAGCCTCTCTTCCTCCTCCTCCTCCCAGGCCCCACCTTTTGGGACCCCCGCCAGGCTCTGCCCCCTTGGCATCCCCAGGTGTCCTCATGCTTTGGCCCTGGGTGGACCTTGGAGTGGTCAGTCAAAGCAAGCAAGGCCTTGGACGTCCCTTGGGAGCCTCTCTTCCTCCTCCTCCTCCCAGGCCCCACCTTTTGGGACCCCCACCAGGCTCTGCCCCCCTTGGCATCCCCAAGTGTCCTCATGCTTTGGCCCTGGGTGGACCTTGGAGTGGTCAGTCAAAGCAAGCAAGGCCTTGGACATCCCTTGGAAGCCTCTCTTCCTCCTCCTCCTCCCAGGCCCCACCTTTTGGGACCCCCACCAGGCTCTGCCCCCTTGGCATCCCCAAGTGTCCTCATGCTTTGGCCCTGGGTGGACCTTGGAGTGGTCAGTCACAGCCAGCAAGGCCTTGGACGTCCCTTGGGAGCCTCTCTTCCTCCTCCTCTTCACAGGCCCCACCTTTTGGGACCCCCGCCAGGCCCCACCCCCTTGGCATCCCCAGGTGTCCTCATGCTTTGGCCCTGGGTGACCCTTGGAGTGGTCAGTCAAAGCAAGCAAGGCCTTGGACGTCCCTTGGAAGCCTCTCTTCCTCCTCCTCCTCCCAGGCCCCACCTTTTGGGACCCCCGCCAGGCTCTGCCCCCTTGGCATCCCCAGGTGTCCTCATGCTTTGGCCCTGGGTGGACCTTGGAGTGGTCAGTCAAAGCAAGCAAGGCCTTGGACATCCCTTGGAAGCCTCTCTTCCTCCTCCTCCTCCCAGGCCCCACCTTTTGGGACCCCCGCCAGGCTCTGCCCCCTTGGCATCCCCAGGTGTCCTCATGCTTTGGCCCTGGGTGGACCTTGGAGTGGTCAGTCAAAGCAAGCAAGGCCTTGGACATCCCTTGGAAGCCTCTCTTCCTCCTCCTCCTCCCAGGCCCCACCTTTTGGGACCCCCACCAGGCTCTGCCCCCTTGGCATCCCCAGGTGTCCTCATGCTTTGGCCCTGGGTGGACCTTGGAGTGGTCAGTCAAAGCAAGCAAGGCCTTGGACATCCCTTGGAAGCCTCTCTTCCTCCTCCTCCTCCCAGGCCCCACCTTTTGGGACCCCCGCCAGGCTCTGCCCCCTTGGCATCCCCAGGTGTCCTCATGCTTTGGCCCTGGGTGGACCTTGGAGTGGTCAGTCAAAGCAAGCAAGGCCTTGGACATCCCTTGGAAGCCTCTCTTCCTCCTCCTCCTCCCAGGCCCCACCTTTTGGGACCCCCGCCAGGCTCTGCCCCCTTGGCATCCCCAGGTGTCCTCATGCTTTGGCCCTGGGTGACCCCTGGAGTGGTCAGTCAAAGCAAGCAAGGCCTTGGACATCCCTTGGAAGCCTCTCTTCCTCCTCCTCCTCCCAGGCCCCACCTTTTGGGACCCCCACCAGGCTCTGCCCCCTTGGCATCCCCAGGTGTCCTCATGCTTTGGCCCTGGGTGGACCTTGGAGTGGTCAGTCAAAGCAAGCAAGGCCTTGGACATCCCTTGGAAGCCTCTCTTCCTCCTCCTCCTCCCAGGCCCCACCTTTTGGGACCCCCACCAGGCTCTGCCCCCTTGGCATCCCCAGGTGTCCTCATGCTTTGGCCCTGGGTGGACCTTGGAGTGGTCAGTCACAGCCAGCAAGGCCTTGGACGTCCCTTGGAAGCCTCTCTTCCTCCTCCTCCTCCCAGGCCCCACCTTTTGGGACCCCCGCCAGGCTCTGCCCCCTTGGCATCCCCAGGTGTCCTCATGCTTTGGCCCTGGGTGGACCTTGGAGTGGTCAGTCACAGCCAGCAAGGCCTTGGACGTCCCTTGGAAGCCTCTCTTCCTCCTCCTCCTCCCAGGCCCCACCTTTTGGGACCCCCGCCAGGCTCTGCCCCCTTGGCATCCCCAAGTGTCCTCATGCTTTGGCCCTGGGTGGACCTTGGAGTGGTCAGTCAAAGCCAGCAAGGCCTTGGACGTCCCTTGGAAGCCTCTCTTCCTCCTCCTCCTCCCAGGCCCCACCTTTTGGGACCCCCACCAGGCTCTGCCCCCTTGGCATCCCCAGGTGTCCTCATGCTTTGGCCCTGGGTGGACCTTGGAGTGGTCAGTCAAAGCAAGCAAGGCCTTGGACGTCCCTTGGGAGCCTCTCTTCCTCCTCCTCCTCCCAGGCCCCACCTTTTGGGACCCCCACCAGGCTCTGCCCCCTTGGCATCCCCAGGTGTCCTCATGCTTTGGCCCTGGGTGGACCTTGGAGTGGTCAGTCACAGCCAGCAAGGCCTTGGACGTCCCTTGGAAGCCTCTCTTCCTCCTCCTCCTCCCAGGCCCCACCTTTTGGGACCCCCGCCAGGCTCTGCCCCCCTTGGCATCCCCAAGTGTCCTCATGCTTTGGCCCTGGGTGGACCTTGGAGTGGTCAGTCAAAGCCAGCAAGGCCTTGGACGTCCCTTGGAAGCCTCTCTTCCTCCTCCTCCTCCCAGGCCCCACCTTTTGGGACCCCCACCAGGCTCTGCCCCCTTGGCATCCCCAGGTGTCCTCATGCTTTGGCCCTGGGTGGACCTTGGAGTGGTCAGTCAAAGCCAGCAAGGCCTTGGACGTCCCTTGGAAGCCTCTCTTCCTCCTCCTCCTCCCAGGCCCCACCTTTTGGGACCCCCACCAGGCTCTGCCCCCTTGGCATCCCCAGGTGTCCTCATGCTTTGGCCCTGGGTGGACCTTGGAGTGGTCAGTCAAAGCAAGCAAGGCCTTGGACATCCCTTGGAAGCCTCTCTTCCTCCTCCTCCTCCCAGGCCCCACCTTTTGGGACCCCCACCAGGCTCTGCCCCCTTGGCATCCCCAGGTGTCCTCATGCTTTGGCCCTGGGTGACCCCTGGAGTGGTCAGTCAAAGCAAGCAAGGCCTTGGACATCCCTTGGAAGCCTCTCTTCCTCCTCCTCCTCCCAGGCCCCACCTTTTGGGACCCCCACCAGGCTCTGCCCCCTTGGCATCCCCAGGTGTCCTCATGCTTTGGCCCTGGGTGGACCTTGGAGTGGTCAGTCAAAGCAAGCAAGGCCTTGGACATCCCTTGGAAGCCTCTCTTCCTCCTCCTCCTCCCAGGCCCCACCTTTTGGGACCCCCACCAGGCTCTGCCCCCTTGGCATCCCCAGGTGTCCTCATGCTTTGGCCCTGGGTGGACCTTGGAGTGGTCAGTCAAAGCAAGCAAGGCCTTGGACATCCCTTGGAAGCCTCTCTTCCTCCTCCTCCTCCCAGGCCCCACCTTTTGGGACCCCCGCCAGGCCCCACCCCCTTGGCATCCCCAAGTGTCCTCATGCTTTGGCCCTGGGTGGACCTTGGAGTGGTCAGTCACAGCCAGCAAGGCCTTGGACGTCCCTTGGAAGCCTCTCTTCCTCCTCCTCCTCTGGCCCTGACCCCTTCTGCCTTGTCTCCCTCCCTCCCTTCCTCACTCACTCACTCGCCTGGGGTCAGGTTGCCTCGTCCTGCGTCCCTGTTGCCATGGCGTTGCTCTGGACCTGGCCATATTTAGGCATAAAATCCCGGCCTCGCACGGTCCCAGGATCCCCAGCAGCCTCCTTCCAGGCTTCTCTCCTCTGCTGGCTGGCCGTCCATCCCAATGTCCGTCTCCCTTCACACTGGACAAGGAGACCCTTGTGTCCAGCCTTGACCTGTGACTTGGTGGTGAGTGACCCCTAGGACCTAGTTCCACATATTGAGAGGGGTCTGGGGCTGCGATGAAACAGCATTATGTGTTCAGTGTAGATTTATACATGAGCATGGGCAAACTTGGGCCTTCCCTCCAGGTGTTTTGGATTGCAACTCCCACCATTCCCAACAGCCTCAGGCCCCTTCCTTTCCCCCCTCGGCCGCTTAAGCGGCCGAGGGGGGAAAGGAAGGGGCCTGAAGCTGTTGGGAATGGTGGGAGTTGCAATCCAAAACACCTGGAGGGCCAAAGCTGGCTCCTGAGCATGTGCAGAGTGTTTTGTCCTGGCAGGCTTTCATTTGTCCCTGCTGCTGCCTCCTGTGTTCGTTCTAAGGCTTTGCAGTGTCCAAGGGTGTGGGGTCAAGGGGCTATCTTTGGGATCTGAGCATCTGGATGAGGAGGAGGAGGAAGGCTCCAAATCCCTTTGGCTCCTCTTGCAAATGAGGTCAGGCCTGGAATGAGGTTCAACGGTGTTGGCGCTTGACCTCTGGGCAGCAAAATCTCCCCGCTGCATCCCATCGAAAGGCCATTATGACCCCCCCCCCTCACCAGGACGGACCCCTCTCTCCCACCCCATTTGGATCCCCCATTGATTGGAGTGGGAGTAGCTGATCCTCTGGTGTTAGCTCTGGGATTTACGGGAGTGCGGGGGTCTTCTCCCCCAGATGAGCGTGAGATAATCCCCCTCTGGCTCCAGTTGTGCCGGATTAGCGCCGCAGCTGTCAGAAATGCTCTGGGCGGATTATGGGTTGTTCTGCCTCAATCTGCCATGCCACCCACTCCATGCGCAAGACGGAAATGAGGGGAGGGCTCTTGCTGGGGTGCCTGATGGTGCTGAACGTCCAGAGATGTACATAGAACATGATCTCAGTGCAAATACACACAAGACAAATCGGCCACGCTTCTGCTTATGTGGGTCAGTGGGATGGAACGAGAGGTCAAGAGAGTGTGGCCTGTTTAAGTGGATTCAACACACATGCACCATCTTAGCACCAGCTGCCCCCCCCCCCCCCCTTCATGGCAGAATGGTGTTTGAGAGGGTCTCCTGGCTTTAAACCCCAGTTTGGACCTAAGAGAAGAGGACATGCAAAGTGTTTTGCAACCCACACCTGAAGCCACCTATGACCAGAGTGTTGTGGCAATCTCTGAGCGGTTAGACTCAATTCAACCCTCTCTGGGGAAGATTCCATCAAAATGCAGAAGAGTAGCAAAAGCAAAAGCTTTCAAATGCAACAGTTACTTACACGGGGGTGAGCAGAGAAAAGCCTTTCAACTTAGGATGGCAATCAACTGCAGAGTCTCAGTAAAAGTTCAAAAAGTATTTATTCAGCTAAAAAGAATTCCATTGTAGATAGAAAGGCTTGGGAGCTGTCTAGTCTACTCTAGACTGGTTTCTAAGGAAAAATAAGAAAGGAAAAATAACAAACATCTAAGTAGTTACATCTTGCCAGGAGAGATAGCAGGACGTGTTGTTAGCTAGAAGAACAAAGGGAGAAGAGAGAACCAAAATGGTTCCAACTTCATGGTCCAGTTTATTGGGGCCATAAAAGACATTCTGACCAATGAGAAGTTAGTGTCCTGAAGATTCACATTTCTACCAACTTCAAAGTAAGGGATGTGACGTACACAGGATAGAGTGAAACACAGTAAAGCCTATCTAGACATGCTTTGGAAACAGGGAAAGGATTCCCTCAATCTAACTCTATCATCTATCTGACTACATTTAGACTTGAGTAGTCCAGGATGATTCCCAACACAGAGCATCACACAGGAGTCCAGAGTAAAGGCAAACAGTTTATTGTAAAACACACACACAAAGATATATACAGTAGAGTCTCACTTATCCAACATAAACAGGCTGACAGAACGTTGGATAAGTGAAAATGTTGGATAATAAGGAGGGATTCAGGAAAAGCCTATTAAACATTACATTACATTATAATTTTACAAATTAAGCACCAAAACATCATGTTTTACACCAAATCGACAGAAAAAGCAGTTCAGTATATGGTAACGTAATATAGTAATTACTATATTGATGAATTTAGCACCAAAATATCGCAATGTATTGAACACATTGACTACAAAAACATTGACTACTAAAAGGCAGACTGTGTTGGATAATGCAGAACGTTGGATAAATGGAGGTTGGATAAGCGAGACTCTACTGTATATATCTTTTATGTGTTTTTACAATAAATCTGGTTATAAGTGGCTTCAGGTCTGGGGTGCAACACCCTTTGCATGTCGTCTTCTCCTGGGTTCACACTTTTTTTTTTTCGTGTCAGGAGCTACTTGAGAAACTGCAAGTTGCTTCTGGAGTGAGAGAATTGGCCATCTGCAAGGACGTTGCCCAGGGGATGCCCGGATGTTTTTGATATTTTTACCATCCTTGTGGGAGGCTTCCCTCATGTCCCAGCATGGAGCTGGAGCTGACAGAGGGAGCTCATCCGCACTCTCCCCGGGTGGGATTCGAACCTTGGCAGCCTTCAGGTCAGCAACCCAACCTTCAAATTACAAGGCTTTAATCCACTACACCACCGGGGGCTCCGGGTTCAAACTGTAAGTTCCCCATTGCCGCCAATTGGCCGGATCTTCCTGGATCTTTGGACTGCCTAGCCAAAAACAGATTTTTCTATTAGCCAATTTTCGGAAGGCTCCCGAAAACGGATCTGGGTACCCAATGAAATTCAGCTAGCAAAAACAGGTCGCCCTCCAGCCGAATGTGGTGGAGGCTCCTTCCTTGGAGGCTTTTAAGCAGAGGCTGGATGGCCATCTGTCAGGGGTGCTTTGAATGCAATTTCCTGCTTCTTGGCAGAATGGGGTTGGACTGGATGGTCCATGAGGTTTCTTCCAACTCTACTATTCTATGATTCTATGAATTGCACAAGCCTGCTGTCCAGCCTCTTTTTGGAGACATCTAGAAAATGAGGTCCCACCAACTCTCTGCGCAAATAGTTCCATTGCTGAACCTCTCTCGTTGTCAAGGATTTCCTTCTAATATTCAGGATAAATCTGTCCTTCTGTCATTCAAGCCGTGAGGCCTGGCCTCATCCTTTCTGGGATGACGCTTGAGGTCTTTAGAGAAGGAGACCATGTCCCGGCCTTTTCCTTTCGGCTGCTTCAGCCTTTCTTCATGGCTTTCATTCTCCATGCCTTGCTTCACCCTTGTTGCCCTTCTCCAAACTGGCTCCTACGTGTCCATGTCCCCCATAAAACGAGGGCCCGCAAACTGGAGGATACCGATCAATCCCCAATAAATGCCACCCATAACATTCCCACTTCAGCTTTCACACCTCCATCTGTCTGTCTTTTGTGTTGCATTTTATGCAACATACTTGCAGCCCTTTAGTTCTGCCTCCATTGGGGTCTTGGGATTCGTAGAGCTCTCCGGTGCCCATTGGGGAGGGGGATGAGCACTCCCTTTCATGTGCCTATGCTTATGCTTCTTCTTACTCCCCTTTGTCCGCTCCAGGCAGCTGCTTCCTGTGCCTGGTGGACGTGGTCCCGGTGAAGAACGAGGATGGGGCCGTCATCATGTTCATCCTCAACTTCGAGGTGGTGATGGACCGGAACCTGCTGACCAGTCCAGTCAAGAACACCAACCACTGGGTCTCTCCAGCCGCCTGGCTCCCCACAGGTAGGAAGGGACCATAGAAAGAAAGGGATGGGGAGGGGGCATGCGCCAAAGTGCATTCTGGCCCCACCGCTGGCCATCCAGGAGGGATTGAGAGGCAGGCGATGAAAGAAAGTGACCGGTCTGGGGAGCTTGGGAGAAGCAGGTCATAAAGTGCATCCGCATTGCAGAAGGAATGCATTTGACATCATTTTAACTGACATGGCTCCATGCTGTGGAATTGTGAGAGATGTAGTTTGGTGAGTCCCTGTACTTTTTGGCAGAGAGGGCTAAAGGCATTGGAAAACCGCAACTCCCTTTATGTACATTATATGTGTTGCTTGTTAAGAGCTGTGATAGGGTAAAATATTGTTAAGACTCTGTCCCGGTGTAGAGTTAGGAAGTTTTCTTTTTAATGTTTTACTATTATTAGAAGATGCAAAATTAGTACTGTTAACTAGTGGCTTTATATACCAATAGTTATGTTATAATGTGTACACTTTGGAAATAATAAAAAAAGGGGGGGGGAATTACAACTCCCAGATTCCATCACATTGAGCTGTAGCAGTTCAAGTGGTGCCAAACTGCATTCGTTCCACAGTGTAGATGCACCTGGAGCAGGACGCCTGAGAACCTCATAGAAGGCTATCTGCTGGACAAAGGATGACTTAGAGTCCAGCACTGGGTTGTCTTCCAAGGGGCTGCTGGACAAAGGATGACCACTGGGTTACCTTCCGGGTGGGCTTCTAGGAGGTTGGGGTGGCCACAGGGCTTTTGCCCACCTTAACTGCCTCTTGACCTTTCCCCCCACCCTCAGGCCGCGGGAAGTCCTTCCGGCTGAAGCTGCCTGCGCTGCTGGCCTTGGCGGGGAGCAAGCAGTCCTTGCCGCAGGACCCGGACCCGGAGGGGGCCTCAGTGCTGGTGGTGGACTTCTCCAAGAGGAGCAGCGAGTCGGTGGCACTGGATGAGGTCACGGCCTCCCTGGACAACCACTGCCTGGGCTGCGGCGGCCCCGAGGACCAGCAGGCCCTGATGGAGCCCCAGGAGGAGGATGAACTGGAGGAGGAGGAGGAAGACAACGAGGGGGAGGAGGGCAGCGACGGAGGAGGCGGCGGAGGCGGAGGAGGTCGCCTGGAGCCCCCCGTGACCCACTCCTCGCCCCGCGCGGAGAAGGCCCGCCTCAGCCTGGAGGCCTCCTTCTCCAACTGCAGCCTGGTGCGCAGCCGCTCAAGGGAGAGCTTCTACAGCGTGCGCCGGGCCTCCTCCGTGGACGACATCGAGGCCATGAAGGGCGAGGGAGAGAAGGGCCGCGGGCACAGCCGCCACGCCAGCACAGGTCAGTCGGTGGGAGGGGGTCTACATGGATGGGAGGTCTCCCTCATTTGAGCAGAGGTTGGGTGGACCGCCTTGCAGGGTGGCCCTTGGAGGTGGACTCACCTCATCATCATCCTTGTCGTCCAAGGCCTTTGGGGTCACCTCATCCTCTGTTTCTGGGGATGTGAGTGTTGTGGTAATCTCTGAGCGGTTAGACTCAATTTAACCCTCTCTGGGAGAGATTCCACCAAAATCAGCAGAGTAGCAAAAGCAAAGCTTTCAAATGCAACAGTTACTTACACGGAGCGAGCAAAGAGAAGCCTTTGACCATTTAGGATTGCAATGGACTGCAGAGTCTCAATAAAAGTTCAAAAAGTATTTATTCAGGTAAAAAGAACTCCATTGTAGATAGAAAGGCTTGGGAGCTATGTAGTCTACTCTAGACTGGTTTCTAAGGAAAAATAAGAAAGGAAAAATAACAAACATCTACATAGTTACATCTTGCCAGGAGAGACAGCGAGATGCTTCTTTTTAGCTAGAAGAACCAAGGGAGAAGAAGAGAGAACCAAAATGGTTCCAACGTCATGGTCCAGTTTATTGGGGCCATAAAAGACATTCTGATCAATGAGAAGTTAGTGTCCTGAAGATTCACATTTCTACTAACTTCAAAGTAAGGGATGTGACGTACACAGGATAGAGTGAAACACAGTAAAGCCTGTCTAGGCATGCTTTGGAAACAGGGAAAGGATTCCCTCAATCTAACTCTATCATCTATCTAACTACATTTGGACTTGAGTAGTCCAGGGTGATTCCCAACAGTGAGAGCCTCAAGGTCTGCTCTTGACCTTGGTGCCATAGACGGTCTCTAAGCACAAAGCAGGCCTCGTGTAGAACCATGCAATTGTGCCTTCTTGGGGGGAACCGGCACCTTCAGTGGGGACCTCCAGCCATGGAGAGCTGAGCAGAAGTGCCCACTTGCATAGCTCAGATCCAAGTTGTGGGTGGATGTACCAGTATTAGGGCCTGGCCATCTGCCTGTGAAAGGTGAGGGTTGCTTGTGGCCCATGGACTTTGTATGCCCCAGATGGGATACCATCAAGACTGAAGGTTTTGCCTACAGCTCCATCCTTGGCAGTGCTTGGGCCTTGGATGTCGTGAGGATGAGCACATGTTTTCTCCGCATGGCAGCCTAAAAAGTCCATAATAAAGCCCCAACAGTCTTCCCCTGCCCCCCCCCCCCCCGAAACACATCTATGAACCCTATATGGCTACTTGAGTTGGCATTGGGCTCTGGAGACTGGAGACTAGAGTTTGAATCCCTGCTCAGCCATGGAAGCCCAGTGAGTCACTTTGCATGGGTCACATGCTCTCTACCCTGGAAAAACTTGTGATAGTGTCACCTCAGGGTTTGGTAAGTCAGAAAGAACTTGAAGGCACTCAACAGTTGCTCATTGGTTTTCATCACTACCCGCCCTCTGATCCTGACTTTAATGGAAAACACAATTGGCATTGACCATTGCACTTGCACTTGAATCCCTGCTTGACTCTGTGTGCCTGGAGTCACTCTCTCAGCCTCAGAGGAAGGCTTTGGTTACCAGAAACCGATGAGAGTGTCGCCATAAGTGGGAGATGACTTGAAGGCTCCAAGAGATTGCTAGTCCTGTGCTGTGGGTGGGCTGGGCTTGCAGACCCCTGACCCGCTTCCCCTCCGCGTCTCCCGCAGGCGCCATGAACAACGCCCGCAGCCACCTGCTCAACTCCACCTCCGACTCGGACCTCATGCGCTACCGCGCCATCAGCAAGATCCCCCAGATCACCCTCAACTTTGTGGACTTCAAGGCCGAGGCCTTCCTGACCTCTCCCTCCAACGAGAAGGAGATCATCGCCTCCAGCAAACTCAAGGAACGCACCCACAATGTCACCGAGAAGGTCACCCAGGTCAGTGGCGGTGGGCGCATGCTTGCGGGCGCGAGAGCGGTGGGAACACACATTTCACCAGTCCTCACATTGGTGCTTTTGGGGCAGTTTGTCCAAGGCGGGGGTCCTGCAGACAGAGCCCAGAACTGGGTGGATTGGGCCCTTTTCATCCTGCACTGTCACCCTACGTTTAACTGCCATCAGGTTAAACCCATTCTGGGATTTGTAGTTGGATGTGGTTTTAGAATCCTTGTCAAATTAGAGATGTCAGGATTCTGCAGGATGCTGCCACAATGGCCATTGAAGTGCCCCCCATTGTGTGGGGTGAAGAGGACCTTTTGGGACTGCTCATTCTGAGGTCCCATGGGGTTGGATCTGGGAAAAACTGGTGACCCCAAAGCAAAGTGACCCCTGCCTAAGAAGGGAAGGAGGAAGCCTCACATCCTTAAAAGAGTCTGCATTCCAGTCTCTGCTTTGATTGCCTGTGTTTGGAGGGGGCAGGAAGACCCACCTGTGGCTTGACCACCATCCCCATTGGGTATATTCAGCGTCTGCTTTGCTGGCCCCAAAGGTCAAACTGGCCCTGGGAGTGAGGAGGGGTCTCTTGGGGGGTGGGCACCAGGCTGGCCAGAGACCTTTGACCCTGGGCACTTGGTGTGAACCCCTTTGCACAGCGTGCACCTCAAGCCCAGGCGCACGTGAGCATCTCTGTCCCTGCTGTAACCGTTCCTGGCTTGTGCGCAGGCAGAAGAGCCCTTTGGCAATGGAGAGCATGGCTGCAGCTGGTTTGCATCATGGCAGAGGCGCTTGCTTGATGCGCAGCACACCTGTGTGCTTTATGGGAGCCGGGGAAGCATAGCAGCGTCGGGAATTGAGACACAGAGCTACAGTTCTTTCGTGCAAGAATGTGTTGGAGAAAGATGTGGGGAAGGCGCTTTCTTTTTCCTGCCTTTGTCATTCTAATGTTAGGGGGCAGGGGGAGGGCAAGGATAGAGGGAGGGACAAACGGAGGTGTACACAAGGAGTTGGGACAAAGCTATTATCCTGACTCTTTTACTCGACCGAGGTGCGTTTTGGAGGCATCTCTCTGTGTTGGGGAAGGTGGGAAGGCTGGGGCTCGACTGGCCAGGTGAGATGACCCAGGTGTATCCTAGTCCTTTGCCTGGGAGTCTTAGAAGGGGGCGGCAGCCGCAGGTGTCTCTCCTTCCGGAGCCCCCTTCCCTCCATTCCTCAGGTGGGAGACAGAGAATGAGCACGGCTGGGCCTTGCTTTAGGGGAGGGGCTGCTGCCTGCCATCATTGGCTGTGCCTTTTGCAACCGGGACCCCCCTCTTCCTCAGGAGACAATGGCAGCCCACCATCTCTGCCTTTCCTGGGGGTTCATGCACCCCAGTGTGCAGCCTTGTGCCCCCAGACGCGACATTTCTGACCTTGTCGAGACTTTCCATCATTTCACACTCACACAGTTGAACAACTCTGCCTCATTAGTGAATTTCAGCCAGATGTGGCTGCGTCAGAGGCACACTTGCATGCAGGAGGTTGGACCGAGTGACCCTTGCCTGACTCTATGAGTCCGCGTCCATCTGCACCAATGAGCCACCATCTGGATTCCGGCCATTGCGATGCCTGGGTGTGGTGAAGGCGTGGGCCCATTCCGCACAAGTGGAAAGGCATCTTGGGTTTGCAAATCCTGTCCCTGGTGTTCCACCTCGATGCTGGTTCACCTTGTTCTTGACATACACTCCACCACAGCAGGCTAGATTTAAACAGTTTATTGATAAAAGATAGCAAAGTCTGAATAAAAAACAGTAAAGAAAGCAAATATCCAAATGCAATGGCAGTAAAAAAGCAATATAATCCAGAAGTAAAAACAATTTGCAGAATATAATTCCAAGTCTCTGATATAGGAAATTAGTTCTGAAAAACAAGTCATCATGAACTTCTCAAGTGTAAAATCCCAAACACAGTTTCCAGGCTTGAACATAAACGAGAATCCTTTTCCATGAGCATAGACAAGGCAGGAGATGTGCTTCCAAAAATCAACATTGCTTTGTCTAAAATCTCTCTCTGTTTCTCTTGTATTTACCCATGTTTACAAGCCAAAAAGGCATTTCTCTGCCCTTGAATTCCCATGAGTTTGCCAGCTATTCTAAGGGAACGTCTGGGGTGATGAAACTTTAACCTTAACCTTGCATTTCTGTCTAAAGAAGATTCCTCTCACTCGCTGCCCGAATCACCTGGAGTTGTTTGTTGTTCTAAATCCTGTAAAAGGTCACCCATATCATTAGTTTCTGTTTCCTTGCTAGCCTGCGGCCTCTCTGACAATTCAGAGCCAGAGCCTTCAACATTTCCAGCATCGGAGCCTTCAAGATTTCCCTCTTCAGCATTGCTTTGGTCAGCCTGCATAAACCCAAATCCCCCTTCATCATCAGACTGAACCACACCACCTGGGCTCTTTTGGGGTGTGGTGGGAGGACAACATTTGGAAGGACTGACTCCCACCCCCATGAACACACAACCTTCTTTTTGGAGTCTGGCCAGGGCAGGAGGAGAGCAGCACAGGGCTATGCCCCCCCCCCCCCCGGCAGATGGCTGCCCAGAACACGTCACTCCGGGGTCCACTTCCTGTCTATTTGTCCCACAGAGGGGGGTCTTCCCATACAGCATCTGCCCTTCAGCTGTCACCTTCTGTCCCCCATCCATACCACCTCGTTCCTTGGTTCCCCCTTGGACTTCTAGAGAACCCGAGAACTGCCTCCTGAACTACAGAGCCCAACGATCTAGGATGCAGCCATTGTAAGGACAGGCCTGAATCATGGAATTGAATGGAGTCATGGAATCATAACACTTAGAAGAGGCTTCAAGGGCCATCCAATCCTTCTGCCCCACATGGAGACACAATTGAAGCCCTCTCAACAGATGGGCATCCAGGCTCTGCGACTACTTTCTCTTCCTGGTCTACCTTGGATGGGTGATGGAGATTCTAGGACAGGCATGGGCCAACTTGGTCCCTCCAGCTTAAGCGGCTGGGGGGAGAAAGGAAGGGACCCGAGGCTGTTAGGAATGGTGGGAGTTGACGTCTAAAACACCTGGAGGGACCAAGTTGGCCCATGTCCGTCCTAGAACATCAAGTTGAGAAGATGGAACTGCAGGAGAGTGGGATCGGTGGTTTCGTCTGGAGGGGAGCAGCCACTCAGTTCGAAGGACTCTCTTTAGATGGCCATTGAGTATCTTGAGCTGGAGCCCAACATGAACCTGTCTCAGAAAGGGCTGGAGGAGGTAGGAGGGCCATGAACCTTCCCAAACCCCAGGTGGAACCAACCCCACAGCAGTTCTGGACATCTTGATGAGAATCATAGAACCATAGAGTTGGAAGAGACCCCCCCCCCCCAAAGGCCAACCAGCCCAATCCCCTTCTGCAGGAAGACACCATCCAAGCAATTCAAGCAATTGGATGCAGAAGGTCTCCAAAGAAGGGTCACCAACATGATCAAAGGCCTGGAAGCCATGGATCCCTCAAGCAATGTCCATATCCAGCCTCTGCTTACAAACCTCCAGAGAAGGTGACTCCAGTGGACTCCCAGAAGATCTTCCTAAGGTTTTAGTGTGAACCCATGGAGGAGCAGAAGGAAAGAAGCTTGCCTCTTCCATGAGACTTCCTTGCAAATACTTGAACCTGCCTATTCCGTCCCCTTCTCTCAACTTTCTCTTCTCCAAGTGAAACACCTCCAGCTCCCTTTGTCATTCCTCAGAGGGATCCATGGCTTCCAGACCTTTGATCCTGTTGATGATGCTTCTTTGGAGGCCTTCCACCTCCTCCTTGAATTGCTTTTATTATTATTCCAGGTGAGGCCTGACCACAGCAGAAGAGAGGGGCACCATCACTTCCCTCAATCTAAACACTATACTTCTCTTATGAAACCTAAAACCGCATTGGCCTTTTTAGCTGCTGCTTCACACTCCTGGCTCATGTCCACGTTGCGGTCTACTCAGACACCCAGATCCCTTTCACGGGGACTGCTTTCAAGCCAATACACTCTGCATCTGTTGAAATCCATTTGGTTAGTTTTGGCCATTCAGCTCCCTAATCTGGGAAGGTCACTTTGGATTCTGATCCCGTCATTAGGGAGATTCATCATCCCTCCCACTTTGGGGCCATCTGCATATTCGATCAGCATGCCAATGGTTATGTTATCATTAGGTCTCATTCTAGGTCAACTCTGCATGCCTTGGCACCTAGTCCATGCCCATGGCATCAACTAGGTCGGGATTAAAATGTTCTATTATGCAAATCTGAAATCACTGGGGGCGGAGGAGGACCTGAGGAGCAGCTGGCCGTTCTTCTAGATGGGGGTGTTGGTGTGAAGAGGAAGAAGAAAGCCCCTCCCAGACAAACTTTTCTAGGCCCAGAGAAGAACTGAGTTGCCAAATAATCTATATATATAAAAGAGTGATGGCATCAGGGCAGCGGACAAAACAACAAAACTACAGGCCCCCCCAACCTCAAAATTTGACAACACAACCTATCATTCACGGCTCTAGGTTGATACAACAAAAAGAAAAGAAAAATAAAAGTCCTAATTACAGGGAGAGGAATAATTGTTTTTATCCAATTGCTGCCAGTTAGAAGGCTAAGCTCCGCCCACTTGGTGTCCTAGCAACCTACTCAGCCCAGGGGACAGGCACAGTTAGGCCTCACTTAGGCCTCTTCCACAGATTATCAGATTTTAACTGGATTATATGACAGTGTAGACTCAAGGCCCTTCCACACAGCTATATAACCCATTTAGAATCTTATATTATCTGCTTTGAACTGGATTATTTTGACTCCACACTGCCATATAATCCTCTTCAGTGTGCATACTAAACATAAAGACTACCATACAACAGACATTCAATACCATCACTACCTCAATAATTTCTCACCAACACCACCAGACAATGCCACAGCAACGCGTGGCTGGGCACAGCTAGTATAATAATAATATAATAACTTTATTTTTATACCCCGCCTCCGTCTCCCCGAAGGGACTCGGGGCGGCTCACATGGGGCCAAGCCCAGGTAGTTACAGACACTACAAAAGACGCAACAATATAAAAACAAATCTATAAAACATTAAAATCTCATTTACAGTAAAACTTAGTTAGATAAAAACCTGAGAAAGCTCGTAAAAATGAACTGAGCCAGTGAAAGTGCATACAGTGAGGAATATAAACTGAAGGTAAATAACCCGGGACTGTTATCATGGTAAGGGGCTTGGGATGCGGTAAACATGAAGACTATTTCCAACTGAAGGAATGGAATAAAGTGCAACAGAGATACTGTTAATCAACAGGACAAACCCTAAACTTAAGGGTCAGGAGCATTCAACAAAGGCCTGTTGGAAGAGCCAAGTTTTTCTTCCAAGAGCCCCCAAAAACAGCAAAAACACCAAAAACAGCAGAGTGCTTTGAATGTGATTTCCCTGCTTCTTGGCGGAATGGGGTTGGACTGGATGGCCCACCAGGTCTCCTCCAACTCTAGGATCCTATGAGAGAGAGAGAGAGCTGTTCAGCAGTGGAACTCTCTGCCGCGGATTGTGGTGGAGGCTTTGAATCAGAGGCTGGATGTTCATCTGTCAGGAGTGCTTTGAATGTGATGTTCCTGCTTCTTGGCGGAATGGGGTTGGACTGGATGGCCCACCAGGTCTCCTCCAACTCTAGGATCCTATGAGAGAAAGAGAGGGCTGTTCAGCAGTGGAACTCTCTGCCACGGAGTGTGGTGGAGGCTTTGAAGCAGAGGCTGGATGTTCATCTGTCAGGAGTGCTTTGAATGTGATGTTCCTGCTTCTTGGCGGAATGGGGTTGGACTGGATGGCCCACCAGGTCTCCTCCAACTCTAGGATCCTATGAGAGAAAGAGAGAGCTGTTCAGCAGTGGAACTCTCTGCCACGGAGTGTGGTGGAGGCTTTGAAGCAGAGGCTGGATGTTCATCTGTCAGGAGTGCTTTGAATGTGATGTTCCTGCTTCTTGGCGGAATGGGGTTGGACTGGATGGCCCACCAGGTCTCCTCCAACTCTAGGATCCTATGAGAGAAAGAGAGGGCTGTTCAGCAGTGGAACTCTCTGCCACGGAGTGTGGTGGAGGCTTTGAAGCAGAGGCTGGATGTTCATCTGTCAGGAGTGCTTTGAATGTGATGTTCCTGCTTCTTGGCGGAATGGGGTTGGACTGGATGGCCCACCAGGTCTCCTCCAACTCTAGGATCCTATGAGAGAAAGAGAGGGCTGTTCAGCAGTGGAACTCTCTGCCACGGAGTGTGGTGGAGGCTTTGAAGCAGAGGCTGGATGTTCATCTGTCAGGAGTGCTTTGAATGTGATGTTCCTGCTTCTTGGCGGAATGGGGTTGGACTGGATGGCCCACCAGGTCTCCTCCAACTCTAGGATCCTATGAGAGAAAGAGAGAGCTGTTCAGCAGTGGAACTCTCTGCCACGGAGTGTGGTGGAGGCTTTGAAGCAGAGGCTGGATGTTCATCTGTCAGGGGTGCTTTGAATGTGATGTTCCTGCTTCTTGGCGGAATGGGGTTGGACTGGGTGGCCCACCAGGTCTCCTCCAACTCTAGGATCCTATGAGAGAGAGAGAGGGCTGTTCAGCAGTGGAACTCTCTGCCGCGGGGTGTGGTGGAGGCTTTGAAGCAGAGGCTGGATGTTCATCTGTCAGGGGTGCTTTGAATGTGATGTTCCTGCTTCTTGGCGGAATGGGGTCGGACTGGGGGGCCCACCAGGTCTCCTCCAACTCTAGGATCCTATGAGAGAGAGAGAGGGCTGTTCAGCAGTGGAACTCTCTGCCGCGGGGTGTGGTGGAGGCTTTGAAGCAGAGGCTGGATGTTCATCTGTCAGGGGTGCTTTGAATGTGATGTTCCTTCTTCTTGGCAGAATGGGGTCGGACTGGGGGGCCTGTGAGGTCTCTCCCTTCTCTAGGATCCTACGACCCCCCCCCCTCCCCTGCTCCCTTCTCCGGGTGCCGCATTCATCCTTCGCCTTCAGGGCCTGCGGCGGGAGCGGGGAGGGAGAGAGAGAGAGAGAGAGAGAGCCCTCCCCCCTTCCCAGCCCGAAAGCCCCTCCTCCCCCCACGCCACCCCCACCCCCGCGAGGGGAGCACCGGGTTCTCCTGCAAGGTCAGCGCGGCCCCGATCCCACGGCTTCTCCCCCTTCCCTGGGTCTCTCTCCCTCCCCCTCTCGGTCTCTGTCTCTCTCTCTCTGCGGGCGGCGGGAGGGGCGCTGCGGTCCCTCGGGGGGGGGGGAGGGAGGGAGGGAAAGGAGTCCCGCCCGCCCGGAGCGCCATCTGCCCGCCCGCCCGCCCGCCTTCCCCGCTGGCTCGCTCGCGGCTCCTTCCTTCCTTCCTTCCTTCCTTCCTTCCTTCCTTCCTTCTTTCCGTCCGTCCGTCCGTCCTTCCTTTGCCCGACGGCCGCCGCCAGTCCCGCCGCGGGGAGGGGATGGCGCAGGCGGGGCGGGCTCCGTCGGGGGCGCCGCCGTCTTCGGGGCGGAAGGGCAGCGGCGGCCCCGGGGCCCCTCCGGAGGGCAAGGGCAAAGGCCGGGCCAAGAGGGCCGCCCGCATCTCCAGCCTCGCCGCCCACGAGGTACGCCACGCGGGGGGGGGGGGTCTCCCCGAGGAAGGGACCTGCCCTTGAGCCCCTCCCCCCTTGAGTCCCGCTCCTCCGGGTCTTGAAGCTGGAGGGGGCGCCCAAAGGGCATCTAGACCGCCCCCGAAAGGAGGAGGAGGAGGAGACCCAAGCTCGTAGCCAGGATTTTGTTTCAGGAGGGGTTGGGATTTTGTTTTTGTTTTTTTTGGGGGGGGGGGGGCTGAGTCAGAGTGAGGGAGGATCTACCCTCGCAAACCTTTGGTATCGTTATCCCAAGACCCCCATGCAGAATGAGCGCCCGCTGTCAGCTCCAGCTCCTGCCAATCTAGCATTTCGAAAACATGCCAATGTGAGTAGATTAATAGGTACCGCTCCGGTGGGAAGGAAACGGCGCTCCATGCAGTCATGCCTGTGGCCACATGACCTGGAGACATGCCCATAGCCAGGATTTTGTTTTGGGAGGGGCTGGGATTTTGGTTTGGGGGGGGGGGGGCTGAGTCTGAGCGGGAGAGGGTCTACCCTAGCAAACCTTTTGTATCGTTATCCCAAGACCCCCATTCATGCATATGGGATATATTGAGCATGGGGATCAGATCATGATATCAATAAACATAACAGTTTAAATCATAAATGTAAGGCTTTCTCGCGGACCACCCTGAGAATTTCGGGGGGGGGGGCTGAAGCCTCTCAAGCCCCCCCCCCCCCGCTACATGCCTGGAGACACCCCCCCCCCCCCCCCGGTCCTCCACTCCAAGCCCCTTCTCCCTCCCATTATGCAAGAAGGCACCATCCAATCCCTCCCAGCAGATGGACATCCAGCCTCATGCTTAAAAAAAGCAGGCAAGGGCAAACTTCGCGCCCCCCCCCCCCCTTCCAGGTGTTTTTTCCCTTTGTCAACTTGATCTAGACACAGCAGGGTCTGCTCCCATCCCAATGTGCACTTCCAAGAATTTGCAGCACTTTATCAGTCACCTCGTGTTTACAATATTTATATGGTGCACCTTACCCAGTCTACTTTTACAACCTCTCCGTTTTAATCCATGTTTTTATTAGTTCTTGTCATTTGTTTTTATTGGCTAATGTTTACATTTTTATAACTGTGCATGCCTTTTGTCTCTTGTTGTGTTTTATATTGCTGTTGTTTTTATTCGGGCTTGGCCCCTTGTAAGCCGCCCTGAGTCCCCTTTGGGGAGATAGAGGCGGGGTATAAAAATAAAGTTATTATTATTATTATTATTATTATTTTGGATTACAGCTCCCACCATTCCTTCTTCTGGGGAGGCTCTTGATCCCATCCCTTCGCAGGTGTGGCTGGTGGGGAGGGCAGACAGGGCCTGCTCAGTGGCGGCCCCTCCCTCAGCTATGGAATTCCTAGGGATATTAGATCAGCCCCCTCCCTCCTGTCATTTTGCAAACAAGTGAAAACTTAGCTTTGGTGTCAAGCATTTGGCCCAATTTCCCATGCAATACAGTTGGAATTGGCTTTGGATTGTTGAGTACGATTATCTGACTATCTGGCTTTGGATCGATGCACAGTAGTCATCTAATGTTTACATATGTTGTGTTGTCGAAGGCTTTCATGGTCGGGATCACAGGGTTGTTGTATGTTTTCCGGGCTGTCTGGCCATGTTCTAGAAGTATTCTCTCCTGACGTTTCGCCCACATCTATGGCAGGCATTCTCAGAGGGTGTGAGATATGGAGAAACTCAGCAAGGAAGGTTTATATATATATATCTGTGGAAAGTCCAGGGTGAGGGAAGAACTCTTTGTCAGTTGGAGGCCAGTGTGAATGTTGTGGTTAAGGGTTTACATATGTTGTTTTAATGTTGTTTTAAAAGGTTGCTCGATTGTTTTTAGTTGTTGTTGTCCAGGCACGGAATAATGCCGCCCTTGCAAGCTGCCCTGAGTCCCCCTCAGGGTGATATAAATTATCACGATATAAATACCGTAAATAAATAAGTCCCAAACACCGGGAGGGCCAAAGTTTGCCCAGAGAAGGAAGGAGAAGAGAGGCTCCCCGGCCTCCGCCGAGCAGCACTTCCATCCTGCCAGGAAGGGGTCCTTCTGGGGAGGATGGGAGTCAGGCCCAAGAAAGCCCCCCTGCCTTCCTCCCCTGGGCCCCCAAGACCCCCTTTCTCCCACTTCATAGGAAAGGGCTATTTGGGAATGGGAGGGGGAGAGGGCCCTGGAGAAACGCCCCCCTTGACTGCCCCACAGCCCCCAGAGCTGCCCCTCTCCCTTGACCACCTTTGGACCCCAGCACAGCCCCCTACCCCAAGACCACCATCCCCTTGACCCCATGTCTTGGGGCAGAGGCAATGAGTCCACCTCCTTCAGGTGGACATCCTCATTTTGAAGTGCCCCCCAGTAGACCCTTCCCCTGGACCCCAGCACACAAACCCACTCTGCTTCTGCCCAGAGGCACTCTTTTCCTTTGAGGTCGGGAAGTAGCTCCGGACCCCAGTGGGGGGTTCCCCATGGCTGGCAGTTTGGGGCAAGGCCCAGGGGCTGGTGACTGAGGGGGGGGGCACCACACTGGGGCAACCCCCCCCCCCCCCGGGAAGATGGTTAATTATCCAACATGAATTCTAAGCTTGCACTTATTGTTCTGTGTTGCACATTGATATATATTTTGTGGAAATCACTTTTAATATGTGTATTTTATGGAATGTTTTAGATGTGAAGGGGCCCCTGGTGGCACAGTGTGTTAAAGCGCTGAGCTGCTGAACTTGCGGACCGAAAGGTCCCAGGTTCAAATCCCGGGAGGAGAATGAGCGCCCGCTGTTAGCCCCAGCTCCTGCCAACCTATCAGTTCGAAAACATGCCAATGTGAGTAGATCAATAGGTACCGCTCCAGCGGGAAGGTAACGGCGCTCCATGCAGTCATGCCGGCCACATGACCTTGGAGGTGTCTACGGACAACACCGGCTCTTCGGCTTAGAATTGGAGATGAGCACCAACCCCCAGAGTCGGTCACGACTGGACTTAACATCAGGGGAAACCTTTACCTTACCTTTAGATGAGAATGTGTTTTTAGGGATGTTGCATCCTGCCTCAAGCCATGAGGAAAGGCGAATAAGAAATACAATGTATTGTCAACCACAATCACTGGGTCATTGTGTGTTTTCCAGGCTGTCTGGCCATGTTCCAGAAGCATTCTCTCCTGACATTTCACCAGCATCTATGGCAGGCGTCCTCAAAGGTTGTGAGATTTGTGGGAAACTAGGCAAGTAGGGTTTATATTTACAGTAGATTCTCACTTATCCAAGACTCGCTTATCCAATGTTCTGGATTATCCAATGCATTTTTATAGTCAATGTTTTTAATATATCGTGATATTTTGGTGCCAAGTTCGTAAATACAGTAATTGCAACATAACATTACTGCTTATTGAACTATTTTTTCTGTCAAATTTGTTGCATAACATGATGTTTTGGTGCTTAATTTGTAAAATCATAACCTAATTTGATGTTTAATAGGCTTTTCCTTAATCCCTCCTTATTATCCAAGGTATTCGCTTATCCAAGGTTCTGCCGGCCCGTTTAGCTTGGATGTGAGACTCTACTGTATATATATCTGTGGAATAATGTCCAGGATGGGAGAAAGAACACTTGACTGTTGGAGGCAAGTGTGAATGTTGCCATTGACCACCTTGATTAGCATTTAATGATCTTTGAGCTTCCAAACCTGGCTGCTTCCTGCCTGGGGGAATCCTTTGTTGGGAGTTGTTAGCTGGCCTTGATAAACTAGGCAAGTGCGATATCTATCTATCTATCTATCTATCTATCTATCTATCTATCTATCTATCTGTGGAATGGTGTCCAGGGTGGGAGAAAGAACTCTTTTCTGTTGGAGACAAGTGTGAATGATGCCATTGGCACTGAATGGCCTTGCAGTGTCAAATCCTGGCTTCTTCCTGCCTGGGGAAATCCTTTGTTGGGAGGTGTTAGCTGGCCCTGATAAACTAGGCAACTATCTATCTATCTGTGGAATGGTGTCCAGGGTGGGAGAAAGAACTCTTTTCTGTTGGAGACAAGTGTGAATGATGCCATTGGCACTGAATGGCCTTGCAGTGTCAAATCCTGGCTTCTTCCTGCCTGGGGGAATCCTTTGTTGGGAGGTGTTAGCTGGCCCTGATAAACTAGGCAACTATCTATCTATCTGTGGAATGGTGTCCAGGGTGGGAGAAAGAACTCTTTCCTGTTGGAGACAAGTGTGAATGATGCCATTGGTACTGAATGGCCTTGGAGCGTCAAATCCTGGCTTCTTCCTGCCTGGGGGAATCCTTTGTTGGGAGGTGTTAGCCGGCCCTGATTGTTTCCTATCTGGAATTCCCCTATGTAATGAATATTATTCTTTATTTACTGTCGTAATTTTAGAGTTTTTTTTTAAATACTGGGAGCCAGATTGTGTTCATGTCCATGGTTTCTTACTTTCTGTTGAAATAGTCCACCTGCTTCTTGTGGATTTCAATGGCTTTTATGTAACAAAATTTAGGAAAGATATTATGTTCCTTGGCTGTCCAAGGGTTTTGGACTTCAACTCCCACCATTCCTAACAGCCTCAGGCCCCTTCCTTTTCCCCCTCGGCCGCTTAAGCGGCCGAGGGGGAAAAGGAAAGGGCCTGAGGCTGTTAGGAATGGTGGGAGTTGAAGTCCAAAACCCTTGGACAGCCAAGGAACATAATTTGGCCATCCTCCTCCTCCTCCGGTCTGGGTGTTTACAACCCTCCTAGTGCGCTTTCCCTGTCACCAAATGATACATGTTGTGTGTGAGCAGGAGCTCTGCTTCCCAGCCTCGGTGCTTGTCTCCATTCCAGGCTTTTCCTTAATTTGGAAATCCTCTGCTACAACAGAGCCAGGAGGGGATTGTGGGGGGGTCTGTCTGGCTTGAGCGTGAGACCTTTCTGCTCTGGTCTGCATTGGCCGCAGAAGGGCCCCCCCGAAAAAGAACGGTTCTTTGCCAATTCCTCTCTGGGAATGAGCTTGACATCTACCTGGGGAGCAGTCAATCCAACCCAAGGCAGCCTGGGTTCATGGAGGGGGTGGACAGCTGGACATGGTCACTTGGGGAGAGTTTGGGAAAGTATGTTAGCAGCTGCGGTTCTTTGGTCAAAGGGAAATAAAGGAGGATGATAGAGTTGAGTTGCTGTGAATTTTCCGCACTGTCTGGCCATGTGCCAGAAGCATTCTCTCCTGACGTTTCCTCCACATCTATGGCAGGCATCCTCAGGGGTTGTGAGATATATTGGAAACTAAGCAAGTGGGGTTTATATTATTGACACAACGACGTTGTATGACACAGCAAACAAGATAGATATGCTGGATTTTGTTTCACAAAATCACAAGTCGAACACTTCCCAAGTGTCTAGGACTGTGTGATGTATTTTCGGATGATGCGTGCAGATCCCAGTAAGGTGGCCTTTTGCAGTTGGCAGATCGTAATTTTGTCAATGTCTATTGTTTCCAAATGCCGGCTGAGATCTTTTGGCACGGCACCCAGTGTGCCCATCACCACCGGGACCACCTGCACTGGTTTCTGCCAGAGTCTTTGAAGTTCAATCTTGAGGTCCTGATAGCGGCTGAGTTTTTCCTGTTGTTTTTCTTCAATGCGACTGTCACCTGGGATGGCAACATCAATGATCCAAACCTTGTTCTTTTCCACAACTGTGATGTCTGGTGTGTTGTGTTCCAGAACTTTGTCAGTCTGGATTCGGAAGTCCCACAGTATCTTTGCGTGTTCATTTTCCACAACCTTTGCAGGTTTGTGATCCCACCAGTTCTTAACTGCAGGGAGGTGATACTTGAGGCATAGGTTTATTATTATTAAACTTTATTTGTACCCCGCTAGCATCTCCCGAAGGACTCGATGCGGCTTACAAAGGCCAAGGCCTCAACACACAATATAACAATACAAAGCAAAGGCAAATTAAAACAATTAAAACAGTATAAGCCACAAGCAATAACAATATGCTAAAACACAATAGAACTGAGCCGGGCCAGAGTAATGGGTACAAGATTAAAAGTGCTGATGTGACAGGTGATATATAAGGCTTCTAGGGCAAGTGCAGAGTGCGATATGCAATCTTAGTTCTAATAAAGTGCTTATGGGACTTGGTATTGGAGATATATCTGTGGAATGATGCCCAGGGTGGGAAAAAGTGCTTCTTTGGTTGACTTCACTGGTTGGATAGCAGAGCACTTCATGGACCAACCTGGACACAGGATATTATTTGAGAACACAGAAATGCTTGACCCACTCCAACTGTTGGGAATCATCCTGGACTACTCAAGTCTAGATGTAGTCAGATAGATGATAGAGTTAGATGGAGGGAATCCTTTCCCTGTTTCCAAAGCATGCCTAGACAGGCTTTACTGTGTTTCACTCTCTCCTGTGTACGTCACATCCCTTACTTTGAAGTTAGTAGAAACGTGAATCTCCAGGGTCATTAACTCCTCATTGGTCAGAATGTCTTTTATGGCCCCAATAAACTGGACCGTGCGGTTGGAACCTTTTTTGTTTCTCTCTTCTCCCTTTGTCCCTCTAGCTAACAAGCAGCATCTTGCTGTCTCTCCTGGCAAGATGTAACTATTTAGATGTTTGTTATTTTTCCTTAGAAACCAGTCTAGAGTAGACTAGACAGCTCCCAAGCCTTTCTATCTACAATGGAGTTCTTTTTACCTGAATAAATACTTTTTGAACTTTTACTGAGACTCTGCAGTCCATTGCAATCCTAAATGGTCAAAGGCTTCTCTTTGCTCACCCCGTGTAAGTAACTGCTGCATTTGAAAGCTTTGCTTTTGCTACTCTGCTACATTTTGGTGGAATCTCCCCCAGAGAGGGTTAAATTGAGTCTAACCGCTCAGAGATTACCACAACACCAACAACCACCATGTCAGACTACACAGAGAAGCCACTGAAATCCACAAGCAGGTGGACAATTTCAAATGAAAGGAGGACACTATGAAAATGAACAAAATCTGGCGACCAAAATCGGGCTGTGGCGCAGCTGTTGAGCAGCTGCCTTAAATCTCTCTGACCATGAGGTCATGAGTTCGAGCCAGCCCGTGGTGGGGTGAGCACCCGTCAATTAAAAAATAAAAAATAGCCCCTGCTCGTTGCTGATCTAGCAACCCGAAAGATAGTTGCATCTATCAAGTAGGAAATAAGGTACCACTTATAAAGTGGGGAGGCAAATTTAACTAATTTACGACGTTGGAATGAGGAAGTGCCGTCAGTGTGGATGATGAAGCAGCTGCTCCCCCCTGTGGCCAGAATCGAACATCCCCTCAGAAGAAGGTTAACTTGCCTCTACGTGTGTCTCTCAGTCTCTGTTTGATGTGTTTATGGGCATTGAATGTTTGCCCTATGTGTGTATAATGTGATCCGCCCTGAGTCCCCTTCGGGGTGAGAAGGGCGGAATATAAATACTGTAAATAAATATAAATACTGTAAATAAATTAAAAAAAATTCTAAAATCAGGACAGTAAATAAAGAACAACACTCAGAAAACAGGGGAACGTCAGGCATGAAACAATCAGGGCCAGCTAACACCTGCCAACAAAGGTTTTCCTCAGGCAGGAAGAAGCCAGACCTTGAAGCTGCAAGGCCATTCAATGCTAATCAAGGTGGTCAATGGCAACATTCACACTTGTCTCAAGCAGATGAGAGTTCTTTCTCCCACCCTGGACTTTCCACAGATACATAAACCCAACTTACCTAGTTTCCAACAGACCTCACAACTTCTGAGAATGCCTGCCATAGATGTGGGTGAAACATCAGGAGAGAATGCTTCTGGAACATGGCCAGGCAGCCCGGGAAACTCCCAGCAACCCAGTGATTCTGGCCATGAAAGCCTTTGACACCAGGATGATAGAGTTGGAAGGGGCCTTGGAGGCCATCCAGTCCACTCCCTTCTGGGGACTGAACGTTGATTGGAGGTTGGAGGCAGACAGAATAAGCTCTCCAAAAGGGCAGCGGGAAGGGGGGGCGGGGGGGGGGGGAGAAGCTTGCAGTTTTGTCTACTTGGCACTATCTTCTTTGGCTCAAACCACGAACAGCATCAACCCCTCTCCTTGCCGGTGGCACTGTTTTGTTTTCCCCAAAAGCAAACAAAAACACTGACGGACCCTTTTCCCACATTGATTCTTTAAGAAGTGGGTTTTCTGCACCAGTGGGAGTGGGTTGGGCCAGGGCCGTAGCCAGAAAAAAAATTCAGGAAGGGTTTTGAAAATTTCGGAGTTAGGGGTTGAATCCTTAGCCCCCCCCCCCCCCCCTACAAACCTGTCAATATCTGCTTTCAATAGTGCCTGGAGGGTCTCTTAATGTTTTGCGTCTCATAGACTTAGCATGGGGATTTGGTTAACCAGTTAAAATTCATGAGTAAACCAAGTTTTTTTTATAACCTGAAAAATTTCGGGAGGGGAGGGGTTTGAACCCCTACCCCCCCTCGCTACAGGCCTGCATTGCCCCCCCCTTCCCCAAACAAAACACCAAAGCCTCTGCCCCCCCCCCCCCATACACACACACACACACACACAAGGCTCTTCCCAGGGCCTTCCCCTTCGCTGCCCCAGCCAACAGCCAAGCCCCGTCTGGCCAGATTTTGACCCAATTTGGTGCCCAGTGGAGTCCAGTTAATTTTAGCAGGGTCAGGGTCGGCGCTTAGGTAACCAATTCCCCCCCCCCCCCCAACCCAGATGAAAAGGGAGGACCTTGCTGAAGCCAACGGAGGCGGTCCAGCCTCCCTCCCTTTCTCCTTCTTCCTTCCCAGGGCTTTGGAGGGGGATCGGTGGTCCTCGGGTGGTCCTCGGTGCCAGTTGGGGGTCTGTGCCAAGAATGCCTCATTGCAAGGCCTCTCCCACCCCCCAATTTAAAGGGAGGGCGCCCCAATGAGAAATAGAATAACGAATAATATAACATAAATAATCTAATTAAAACAATTAAAACCAGCAGAGTATATAAACATCATTAAAGTGTACCACAACCAACCTCAACAACCAGTAAAACCTTTTATCTCCAGTGGCTGATGCTGTATTATTACTCATTTGTTCTGATTTTATGTGTTTTATTGTGTTTTTAAAATGTTTAAATGGTTTATTTGATTTCATTTATGTTATTACTGTTTTTGTATTGATATTTGTTGTAATTGCTTTTTTTTGTTTTGTTTTGGGCATTTCCCCATTTAGCCGCCCCGAGTCCCTTTGGGGAGATGGTGGCAGGATAGAAAAATAAAGTATATTGTTATTTATTATTATTATTATTATTATTATTATTATTATTATTATTATATTGTATGACAAAGCAAACAAAACAGACATGCTGGATTTCGTATCACAAAATCACAAGTCGAACACTTCCCAAGTGTCTAGGACTGTGTGATTTATTTTCGGATGATGCGTGCAGATCCCAGTAAGGTGGCCTTTTGCAGTTGGCAGATCGTGATTTTGTCAATGTCTATTGTTTCCAAATGCCGGCTGAGATCTTTTGGCACGGCACCCAGTGTGCCCATCACCACCGGGACCACCTGCACTGGTTTCTGCCAGAGTCTTTGAAGTTCAATCTTGAGGTCCTGAGTTTTTCCTGTTGTTTTTCGTCAATGCGACTGTCACCTGGGATGGCAACATCAATGATCCAAACCTTTTTCTTTTCCACAACTGTGATGTCTGGTGTGTTGTGTTCCAGAACTTTGTCAGTCTGGATCCGGAAGTCCCACAGTATCTTTGCGTGCTCATTCTCCAATACTTTTGCAGGTTTGTGATCCCACCAGTTCTTTGCTGCTGGGAGGTGGTACTTGAGGCATAAGTTCCAATGGATCATTTGGGCCACATAGTTGTGCCTCTGTTTGTAGTCTGTCTGTGCGATTTTCTTACAGCAGCTGAGGATATGATCAATGGTTTCGTCGGTTTCCTTGCACAGTCTGCATTTTGGGTCATCAGCTGATTTTTCGATCTTGGCCTTAATTGCATTTGTTCTGATGGCTTGCTCCTGGGATATGGTGGGCCTGGTCAGATTAGAAGGAGCAGGGGAAGGACTTGTGCAAAACACAAACTATAGGGTCAGGGCTGGGGGCAGGCATGTAACTGGGGGAGGAGGGCTCGAGAGGCTTCAGCCCCCCCCCCCTGAAATTCTCAGGGTGGTTCACGAGAAGGCCTTAAATTTATGATTTAAACTGTTATGTTTACTCATATCATGATGTGATCACTGCTCAATATATCCCATATGCATGATGGGGGTACTGGGATAGTGATACAAAAGGTTTGCTAGGGTAGATCCTCCCTCACTCAGACTCAGCCCCCCCCCCCTCCAAATCAAAATCCTGGCTATGGGTCTGGCTGGGAGTAAAGTGCCGAATAAACCTCAGCAGTAAATGAGGGCTGGGCAGTCATGATCAGGGACTAACCTTTCATGCAAAAGCACGCTGGAACATCCATGTGGAAGGTGGACAGAATGGGAGCTCATCTAATCTCCCTGGGGAGGGAGTTCCAGAGCTGGGGGGGCCACCACAGAGAAGGAAGGCCCTCTCCCTTGTATCCACCAACAATTTGAACAGTGCCAGTAAAGGATCATCTATCCTAAAAACATGGCCAACGGTAACAAGAAGAAAGGAAAGGGATAGATCTGAGGGTTCATAAGGGAAGCTGCGGTCACAAAGATTGGCAGGACCCGAACCCCTGTTTAGGGCTTTGTAGGTGGTCGCCTGCCCTTTACATTGGGACCGGGACTTATGGGCAGCCAGAGGAGCAGGTCCAGGGGGGCGTCGCCCACTCCCCAGAGTGACTTCCAGTGAGCAGCCCTCCGAGGGGAGCCAGAGCCTTTTTCCCGGGTGGGTCCGCTCCGCGTCCTTTCTCTCTCTGACGTTCTTTCTGCTTCAGGGCCAGAATCGGAAGGACACCCTTTCAGGCACCACCCAAACCCTCCCAAGAGATGGCCACCCCCGGAGAGGTTTTTCTCGATGCTGGAGCAACATAATAATGTGTATTGATAACATATAGGAAATAGGGAAGGGCCCGAGAAGAGAAGGCTCTGCTCCCGAAATAGATGCGCAGAGGGGCGGAGGCTGACTCCCTCCCCCCTCCGGACTGTCAGCCAGGGCTGGGCACTGATGCCCCCCCCCCTTTGTGTGTGTGTGAGTGGGGGGGGGGGTCCTTCTCTCTCCCCCCTTCCCTTCTCCCTCTTGTACGAAGCCCCCCCTTGTGTGTGTGGGGAGGGGGCAATGTGGGTCCTCCCCCCCCCCTATGCAAGGGGGGGCTGCCTCTCTTGGCGCTCCGGGAGCAGCGAGCAGGGCAGGCTGGGTAATATTTCCGCCCCAATAACTCGGCTGCCGTGCCGTGCCGGCGCTTCCCGGGCAGAGCTGCTTCTCTGCCGCCCCGACGGCCCTCCGCTCCCTGCGCGCCTCTCTCTGCGCCCCGTCTTTTGTGGGGTGCGCCCCCTGCCCCGCCCTCGGGATGCCCCCCAGAGAGGACGAGGAGGAGGAGGAGAAGGGGGGCTGCTTTGCCCACTGAGCCCCCTCCCCTTTGCCCCCTTTTCCTCCTCCTCCGTCGGGCGGGCGAGGATGCTCCCTTCGCTGCTCCAGCTTTTGCAGGACTGCTCGGCCCCCCCGCGCGGAGGGGGAGGGGGGAGGGACATGCCCCCCCGGGTGCCCCCCCTCTGCGGCGCCTGCCTCAACGCAGGGCGACCCTCCCCCAAGGGACCCAGCCACCGCCGGGACCACCAGGACGAGCGACACCCAGAGAAGGTAGAGCCCGGGGGTCCGCCCCCCCCCCCTTTCTGTGTGTGCGCGAGTGGGGAGGGGTCCTGCGCCTCTTTGGGAGACCCTTCTTTCCCTAAGCCGCCCCCCCTCCCGTTCCTGGCAGGTCTGGTTAGCTCAAGAGGGCTCAGTTTTGGAGAAGAGGGGCTCCTAATAATAATAATAATAATAATAATAATAAAATTTTTTTTCGTGTCAGGAGCAACCAGAATTGCTTCTGGAGTGAGAGAATAGGCCCTCTGCAAGGATGTTGCCCAGGGGACGTTGCCCGGATGTTTTGATGTTTTACCATCCTTGTGGGAGGCTTCTCTCATGTCCCCGCATGGAGCTGGAGCTGAAAGAGGGAGCTCATCCGCGCTCTCCCCGGGTGGGATTCGAACCTGGAAGCCTTCAGGTCAAGCAACCCAAACTTTAAGTCACAAGGCTTTTATCCCCTAGGCCATCGGAGGCTCCACATAATAATAATATTAATAATAATAATATTACTACAGTAGAGTCTCACTTATCCAACATAAACGGGCCGGCAGAATGTTGGATAAGCGAATATGTTGGATAATAAGGAGGCATTAAGGAAAAGCCTATTAAACATCAAATTAGGTTATGATTTTACAAATGAAGCACCAAAACATCATGTTAGACAACAAATTTGGCAGAATAAGTAGTTAAATATGCAGTAATGTTATGTAGTAATTACTGTATTTATGAATTTTGCACCAAAATATCACGATATATTGAAAACATTGACTACAAAAATGCGTTGGATAATCCAGAACGTTGGATAAGTGAGACTCTACTGTAATAATACAGACTCTGGCACAAGCCAGTCAAGGGGGTCCCCGTGGTGGACGGCACACTGCATGCAGTGCCTCAAGACCTTGGCCTGCACTTAGACACTTAGCGCTGACAAAGCTTAGCACTTGTCAGCTGCAAAAGGTCATCCTACTTGGATCTGCACGCATCATGTTTAAATATACAGTAGAGTCTCACTTATCCAAGCCTCGCTTATCCAAGGTTCTGGATTATCCAAGCCATTTTTGTAGTCAATGTTTTCAATATATCGTGATATTTTGGTGCTAAATTTGTAAATACAGTAATTACAACATAATATTACTGCGTATTGAACTACTTTTTCTGTCAAATTTGTTGCATAACATGATGTTTTGGTGCTTAATTTGTAAAATAATAATAATAATAATTAACTTTATCCCACCCTATCTCCCCGAGAGGACTTATAAGAGGAAAGCCCTCCCTTCCCCCCCCCCCCCCCCGACCTCCCTTTGGGCAGCCCCCAGTCCTTCTTGTTGTTGTTGTTGTTGTTGTTGTTGTGTTTATGGATTTCCCTCTCCTAAATGAGACACAGGCCCCTTCTACACTGCCCTATAACCCAGGTTCTGATGCCAGATTGTCTGCTTTGAACTGGATCATATGAGTCTACGCCAGGACTGGGTCATCTTTGGCCCTCCGGGTGTTTTGGACTCCAACTCCCACCATTCCTCACAGCCTCAGGCCCCTTCCTTTCTCCCCCCAGCTGCTTAAGCTGTTAGGAATGGTGGGAGTTGAGGTCCAAAACTTCTGGAGGGCCCAAGTTGGCCCGTGCATGTTCTGCAGAAGTCAAGCCCAGTCTATTTGCAAGCGCATAGCTCTATGTACGAAGCAGCAAATTCGGAGTGGCCTGAGCACTGGAGGCTGGGGCTCAAACCCGGCACTGCTCAGCCAAAGAAGCCCACTGGCTGATACTGGGAAAGTCACACTCTCTCAGCCCAAAACAGCAAACCTCATGCCAATAAAACCTCATCGCCACAATTAGGTGGAACTCACTTGAAATAATACAGTCACAACAATAACAACGATGACTCTTGAGCATGTGCAAAGTGTCTTTTTCTGCCACCACAAGGAGGGCTGGGTCCCAGGGACGAGTGCCTCTTCTTCCCCAGGGAAATCTCCTTCCATCCCAGTCCAGAGTCAAGAGAATGCCCTCCGTCCTGCACATCCATGTACGAAAGTCCCTCCGACCTCCCCAAAGGATGTCCTAGGTCATAAGAAAGGGTTCTCCTGCCCCGTTCCTCCCCCAAAATGGGTCACAACAGGAACCTCTGGCTCCAAGGATGCCCAGTCTCGACTGAAGGTGGGCAGCAGTCCAGCAACGCCAATGCTCAGAACTCATCATGAGCTGCTGACCATGTGCATAGAGAGAACCCCTCCACAGAGAGTTCCAGCCCCCTTCTCCAGTGGCGCAGGCCATTGATGATATGCCTTTACCTGCCCCCCCCCCCCCGAGTGAGGACCCCCCAACCATGTACAAGGAAAGATGTGCTGCCTTGGAGCATTCAGGGGATGCTCCTGAGCATAATAAGGAGAGCACCTTTCCCCACAACATGCACCCGGGGAAAGATGGGATGATGTAACTAATCATGGCCTCTTTGCGGAATTTAGTAATAATAATAATAATAATGCAGTAGAGTCTCACAGAGCCCCCGGTGGCGCAGTGTATTAAAGCGCAGAGCTGCTGAACTTGCAGACCGAAAGGTCGCAGGTTCAAATCCGGGGAGCGAAGTGAGCACCCGCTGTTAGCCCCAGCTTCTGCCAACCTAGCAGTTCGAAAACATGCAAATGTGAGTAGATCAATAGGTACTGCTCCTATTGGCAGGAAGGTAACAGCGCTCCATGCAGTCACATGACGTTGGCAGTGTCTATGGACAACGCCGGCTCTTTGGCTTAGAAATGGAGATGAGCCCCACCAACCCCAGAGTCGGACACAAGGGAACGTCAGGGGAAACCTTTACCTTTACTAGAGTCTCGCTTATCCAACCTTCGCTTATTCACCATCCTGTATTATCCAACGCAGTCTGCCTTTTAGGAGCCAATGTTTTTGTAGCCAATGTCTTCCATATACAGTAGAGTCTCACTTATCCAAGCCCCGCTTATCCAAGCCTCTGGATAATCCAAGCCATTTTTGTCAATGTTTTCAATATATCGTGATATTTTGGTGCTAAATTCGTAAATACAGTAATTACAACATAACCTAATTTGACGTTTAACAGGCTTTTCCTTAATCCCTCCTTATTATCCAAGATATTCGCTTATCCAAGCTTCTGCCGGCCCGTTTAGCTTGGATAAGTGAGACTCTACTGTATTGTTGCTATATTGGTAAATACAGTAATTACTACATAACGTTACCGTGTATTGAACTGCTTTTTCTGTCGATTCGTTGAAAAACATGATGTTTTGGCGCTTCATTTGTCAAAATCATAACATAATCTGACGTTTAATAGGCTTTTATTTAATTCCTCCTAATTACACAACATTTTCGCTTAGCCTACGTTCTGCCGGCCTGTTTATGTTGGATAAGTGAGACTCTACTGTACTAAACTTTATTTATATCCTGCCCTATCTCCCCAACGGGGGCCCAGGGCGGTTAACAACCTACAGCAGCAAATATTTAATGCCATAAAGTGCAACCAGCAGTAAATACTACCAGTGTAGGACAGGCCTGGGCCAACTTTGGCCCTCCGGGTGTTTTGGACTTCAACTCCCACCATTCCTAACAGCCTCAGGGTAGAAGAACCCTTTTCTGTTGGAGACAAGTGTAAATGATGTCATTGGTACTGAATGGCCTTGCAGTGCCAAATCCTGGCTTCTTCCTGCCTGGGGGAATCCTTTGTTGGGAGGTGTTAGCTGGCCCTGATAAACTAGGCAACTATCTATCTGTGGAATGGTGTCCAGGGTGGGAGAAAGAACTCTTTTCTGTTGGAAGCCAGTGTGAATGATGTCATTGGCACTGAATGGCCTTGCAGCGCCAAATCCTGGCTTCTTCCTGCCTAGGGGAATCCTTTGTTGGGAGGTGTTAGCTGGCCCTGATAAACTAGGCAACTATCTATCTATCTGTGGAATGGTGTCCAGGGTGGGAGAAAGAACTCTTTTCTGTTGGAGACAAGCGTGAATGATGTCATTGGTACTGAATGGACTTGGAGCGTCAAATCCTGGCTTCTTCCTGCCTGGGGGAATCCTTTGTTGGGAGGTGTTAGCCGGCCCTGATTGTTTCCTATCTGGAATTCCCCTATGTAATGAATATTATTCTTTATTTACTGTCGTAATTTTAGAGTTTTTTTTTAAATACTGGGAGCCAGATTGTGTTCATGTCCATGGTTTCTTACTTTCTGTTGAAATAGTCCACCTGCTTCTTGTGGATTTCAATGGCTTTTATGTAACAAAATTTAGGAAAGATATTATGTTACTTGGCTGTCCAAGCGTTTTGGACTTCAACTCCCACCATTCCTAACAGCCTCAGGCCCCTTCCTTTCTCCCCCCAGCCGCTTAAGGAAAGGGCCTGAGGCTGTTAGGAATGGTGGGAGTTGAAGTCCAAAACATCTGGAGAGAGGGCTGTTTTGGCCTTGTCTGTTATGGCAGGGGGGGAGGTGCGCGAGGGAGGGATGTCGGGCACCTTGTGGGCCTGCGCCAAAGCCGAAGCCACGCGCCGCTTGTCAGGGAGGATGAGCCGCCGCCGCTGCCACCAAGGGACGGCTCTTGCCTGGGGCCGCTTCCCCTCACGCTTGGCCACGCAGCGGCTGATGCTCCCTTGGCTTTGCGTTGGCAGGAGGGGGAGCGCATGCGCACGAGGCATGTGTCTGTGTGCGTGTGGAGGGAGGCCTTGGCACATCCAAGGAGACCCACTTCTGCTTTGCTTTGGAGAACAAGGAGGCTGCCAAGGGGATAAGTGTCCATGGGGGGGGGGGGCGGTATGCCCATGCCCCATCCCCACACAGTTCTCTGACCCAAGAATCTGTGGCACCCCAACAAGGCCCCACCTTGCTCTCAACACACACCACTGAGACAGACTTGATATAATAATAATAATAATAATAATAATAATAATAATAATAATAATAATAATGCAGACTGTGCAAGGAAACCGACGAAACCATTGATCATATCCTCAGCTGCTGTAAGAAAATCGCACAGACAGACTACAAACAGAGGCACAACTATGTGGCCCAAATGATTCATTGGAACTTATGCCTCAAGTACCACCTCCCAGCAGCAAAGAACTGGTGGGATCACAAACCTGCAAAAGTATTGGGAAATGAGCACGCAAAGATACTGTGGGACTTCCGAATCCAGACTGACAAAGTTCTGGAACACAACACACCAGACATCACAGTTGTGGAAAAGAACAAGGTTTGGATCATTGATGTTGCCATCCCAGGTGACAGTCGCATAGATGAAAAACAACAGGAAAAACTCAGCTGCTCTCAGGACCTCAAGATTGAACTGCAAAGACTCTGGCAGAAACCAGTGCAGGTGGTCCCGGTGGTGATGGGCACACTGGGTGCCGTGCCAAAAGATCTCAGCTGGCATTTGGAAACAATAGACATTGACAAAATCACCATCTGCCAACTGCAAAAGGCCACCCTGCTGGGATCTGCGTGCATCATCCGAAAATACATCACACAGTCCTAGACACTTGGGAAGTGTTCGACTTGTGGTTTTGCGAAACGAAATCCAGCATATCTATCTTGTTTGCTGTGCCATCCAACGTCGTTGTGTTGCTAATTATAATAATAACTACAGTAGAGTCTCACTTATCCAACACTCGCTTATCCAACGTTCTGGATTATCCAACGCATTTTTGTAGTCAATGTTTTTAATACATCATGATATTTTGGTGCTAAATTCGTAAATACAGTAATTACTACATAGCATTACTGCATATTGAACTACTTTTTCTGTCAAATTTATTGTTAGACATGATGTTCTGGTGCTTAATTTGTAAAAGCATGACCTAATTTGATGTTTAATAGGCTTCTCCTTAATCTCTCCTTATTATCCAACATATTCGCTTATCCAATGTTCTGCCGGCCGGTTTATGTTGGATAAGTGAGACTCTACTGTACTTTATTTTTATACCCCGCCCCTCTCCCTGAAGGGAGTCGGGGCGGCTTACATGGGGCCTTGCCCGATAAAACAATCAAATATCAAAACACAGCAATAAAACAGTTATCCAATAAAAACATCAATTACAGTAAAAACAATCGTTAAAATCAACATAAAACATACAATATTAACACTGGAGACTAATTCATAGAACCCAGGCAAAGTGCAACATGTGCCGAAATGGGGAACGTAATTTCTCAGTTAAAATGGACAAAGTGCAATATAGCATTGACAACACAATTTATTGTTTATAAACAATTTATTGATAAAAAAGGTAGCAAAAGGTAAGGCAAAATGCAATAATCCAAATGTAAATGCAATAATCCGAATGGAGTTCAATGTCCCAAAAACAGCAAGTAAATTGGAGCCTCCGGTGGCCTAGGGGATAAAACCCATGTGACTTGAAAGTTGGGTTGCTGACCTGAAAGCCGCCAGGTTTGAATCCCACCCAGGGAGAGTGGGGATGAGCTCCCTCTTTCAGCTCCAGCTCCATGCGGGGACATGAGAGAAGCCTCCCTCCCACAAGGATGGTAAAAACATCAAAACATCCGGGCGTCCCCTGGGCAACGTCCTCGCAGACGGCCAATTCTCTCACTCCAGAAGCAACTCTGGTTGCTCCTGACACGAAAAAAAAGTAAGGAAATTCTTAAAAGACAAAGCTTAAAACAGCAACATGATCCTCAAAACAAAATCCAAAGTACATGATACAAACAGGAGCATGAAAGCACGAATACTTTCCCAAGAAACCATAGGCAACACTTGAACCAATATTTGAGGCTTGAAAACAGGAACCATAAGCAACACTTGAATCAAGACAGGAACAAAGCAGGAGATCTTGCCCTGAAAGCAAAGTTGCTTGATCTGAAATGTGTCCCCACATTTCCCCTTATATACCCATTCTTACAAGACATGCCTTCCTTTGACCTTGGGTTCCCAGCCTTTTGGCAGCAATCCCTAGCGAACGTCTAGTGCAGGGGTCCTCAAACTTTTTAAGCCGAGGGCCGGTCCACAATCCTTCAGACTGTTGAGGGGCCGGATTATCATTTGGAAAAAAAAATACAAACAAATTCCGATGCACACTGTACATGTCTCATTTGTAGTGCAAAAACAACAACAACAACAATGAAAGAGCAATACAATATTTAAAAATAAAAATAATTTTAACCAACATACATTTATCAGGATTTCAATGGGAAGTGTGCTCCTGCTTCTGGCCAATGAGATAGTCAAGTTAATTAGGGTTGTTGTTGTTGTTGTTGTTGTTGTGTGCCTTCAAGTCATTTCAGACTTTGGGCAAGCCTAAGTCTAAAATGTATTTATTTATTATTTACTTATTTACTGCATTTATTTACTACATTTGTATCACACCCTTCTCACCCCAAAGGGGACTCAGAGTGGCTTACAAATTATATGTATATACAATATATTATATTATTAGCACAGCACAATATTAGCATTATATATTACTTTATTGAACTATACCACTATACTGTAATATTATTAGTAATATTATATGTAATATAGAATATATAATTAATGTTATTATATGGTATTATTATTAGTGTTATATTGTATTACATTATAATATTATCAATATTATATGTATATACAATATATTATATTATAAAACTGAGGGCGGGGGCCAGGTAAATGACCTCGGAGGGCCACATCCGGCCCCCGGGCCTTAGTTTGGGGACCCCTGGTCTAGTGAGTTTCGTCTCAGGCTCAACCTTGACTCCCTCCTTTTTTCTGATCAAAAAGGGCAGTCTACATACGTCCCTGCTTTAATGCAATTCCTATTTATCTACTCACATTTGTTTTCGAACTGCTAGATAGGCAGAAGCTGGGCTAAAGATCAGGAGCTCACCCTGACCCGGATTTCGAACTTTCAACCTTCTGGTTGGCAAGATTTATTGCAGCTTGGTGATTAAAGCCCCGTCTATTCTCAGTTTGATCTAACCCAGGCATGGGCAAACTTGGACCCTCCCTCTAGATGTTTTGGACTTCAACTCCCACCATTCCTAACAGCCTCGGGCCCCTTCCTTTTCCCCCTCGGCCGCTTAAGCGGCCGAGGGGGAAAAGGAAGGGCCCCGAGGCTGTTAGGAATGGTGGGAGCTGAAGTCCAAAACACCTGGAGAGCCAAAGTTGGCCCCTCATGTTCCCAAGAGTCCCCTCCTGGCTGGCCAGAATTGGTCTCTGACCCCTGACCCCTCTCCCTCGCCCTTGTTACAGGTGCTGTCCCTGGGTGCGGACGTCCTCCCGGAGTACAAGCTGCAGGCTCCACGCATCCACAAGTGGACCATCCTGCACTACAGCCCCTTCAAGGCGGTCTGGGACTGGCTGATCCTGCTGCTGGTCATCTACACGGCCATCTTCACGCCCTACTCGGCGGCCTTCCTGCTGAACGACCGGGACGACCCGGCCAAGCCTTCCTGCAGCGGCTACTGCAGCCCGCTCAACGTGGTGGACCTCATCGTGGACATCATGTTCATCATCGACATCCTCATCAACTTCCGCACCACCTACGTCAACACCAACGAGGAGGTGGTCAGCCACCCGGGGAAGATCGCCATCCACTACTTCAAGGGCTGGTTCCTCATCGACATGGTGGCCGCCATCCCCTTCGACCTCCTCATCTTCGGGTCTGGATCTGAGGAGGTAGGCCCCTCACTATGTTCCTGGTTTGAAAATGTTATTTCCTGTGTAATTGCAGTCCTTACTTTGAAAGGAGTTGCTCTACTCCAGAAACTTTGTGTGGCTGCCACAAACTAGGCTGAATTGGTTGAGATTCTATGATGAGATATTCCTTGAAGAACTAGAGTAAAATGTGTGTCAGGTACATGTTTTTATGATAGAACCAATTAGGAAATTGTCAAGGAAGGATTAAATTGAGACACATCCACCTTCCGTCTCAATTTACCTTCTTCTCCAATGATCTGGCATCTGCTCCTTTTCCCATGTTTTTAATAATAGAACCAATTAGTAAATTGTCAAGAAAGGGTTAAATTGAGACACATCCACCTTCCATCTCAATTTACCTTCTCCTCCGATGTGCATAGAAATCAACACACACTTCTCTGCTGTCAGCTGCAGCCAGCGGCAATTATCTTTATTGAGGTTATATACACTATTTACATAGTATTGTCGGAGCATACCATTTGAGCATCCGACCTAATCGATGGCCGTGAGGGAAGCATGTCTGCTGTTTATAACCCAGGAATAAGGATTGTGTTACATAGTGCTATTTGCTTGCCCTTGTTAGCCCACCCTTGTTGTCTCCACGTGCATGTCTGTGTCGGTGGATTTGCCTATTTGGAAGCCTGGCTGGGAGCGGCTGATATTCCATGATGTCCTTGGATGTCCACAAACACACCCTGAGGCTAAAGGCATTGGCCTCCGATCCCTTAAATGCTCATTTTGTTTTACTGTGGCAGGATTTCAATAGGTGTACACGTCCCATTATTACCATCCTGCCCTTTTCTCAGAATTTATTCATTGTGTCAGAAGTGAATTGAGGGTGCAGTTGTACACACACACAAAAACAAAACACAAAGTTAAGAACTTGGCACGATACTCAATGTCCTTTGACCAGTAGCTGGCCACTTGGAGTGCCTCTGGTGTGGCTGTGAGAAGGTCCTCTATGGTGCACGTGGCAGGGCTCAGGCCACATTGTCATAGGTGGTCTGTGGTTTGCTCTCCTCCACATTCGCACGTCACAGATTCCACTTTGTGGTCCCATTTCTGAAGGTTGGCTCTGCATCTTGTGGTGCCAGAGCGCAGTCTGTTCAGCACCTTCCAAGTTGCCCAGACTTCTGTGTGTCCAGGGGGAAGTCTCTCATTCAGTATCAGCCATGGCTTGAGGTTCTGGGTTTTTGTCTGCCATTTTTGGACTCTCACTTGCTGAGGTGTTCCTGCGAGTATCTCTGCGGACCTTAGGAAGCTGTTTCTTGATTAAAGGCGTTGACGTGCTGGCTGATATCTGAGCAGAGGATGTCACTGCCTTGGTCTTTTCATTGTTGGTTACTACTTCCCAGTGGATGTCAGGTGGTGCAATACTGGTTAAATTATACTGAATTTCTCCAGTGGTGTTGGGCATAGGCACCCTGTGATGATGCAGCATTTCACTGTTTTAATGTAGTGAAATGTATTAAATGTATTCCACACTGGGCATGTGTACTCAGCAGCAGAGTAGCAGAGCGCAAGGGCAGATATCTTCGCTGTGTCTGGTTGTGATCCCCCGGTTGTGCCAGACTGCTTTCACACAGTGTTATTTCTAGCGCCCACTTTTTGCTTGAGAGTCAAGCAGTGTTTCTTATAAGTCAGATCATGGTCCAGAGTGACTCCCAGGTATTTTGTTGTGTTGCAGTGCTCCCGTGGGATTCCTCTCCAGATCATCCTCAGAGCGCAAGATGCTTGTCTGTCCTTAAAGTGAAAAGCACACGTCTGTGTTTTAGATGGATTAGGAATCAGGTGGTTTAGGAATCAGCTGGTGATGGCAAGATGAAACTCTGTGTTTGTATGTTGTTGAAGGCTTTCATAGCTGGGATCACAGGGTTGTTGTATGTTTTCCGGGCTGTCTGGCCATGTTCCAGAAGTATTCTCTCCTGACGTTTCGCCCACATCTATGGCAGGCATCCTCAGAGGTTGTGAGGTATAGAGAAACTAAGCAAGGAAGGTTTATATATATCTGTGGAAAGTCCAGGGTGAGAGAAGAACTGTGTTTGTGTTTTAGATGGATTACAATTTAGCTACTTTCCCTGTAAAAGGCAGTAAAAGCACCTAAAGCTTCAGAGAGCTTCTGTCCAACCCTTTCAAAGCTCCCTGCTTGAGCGGTGATGGCACGATCGTCAGCATAAATGAAACTCCCTGTCCCTTCTGGCAGTGGCTGGTCATTTGTGTAAATGTTAAACATCGATGAAGCAAGTCTGAATGGCTTGCAACAAATTAAAAAACATATATCCTCTCTAGCCGGCATGGATCAACTTGGGCCTTCCAGGTGTTTAGACTTTAACTTCCATGTCTGTTCTATACAAAGTTTAGAACTTTGAGTCCAAAAAATATCCCAAAAAACTTGGGTGGACTTATCCAGGGGCCGGTATAAGTACTACACTTAAACTCTTACCAAAAATGGTATCTGTCTTGTGAATAGAGGTCACTCCATCCTGGAAAGCCTTTTAAAAGCCCCAGCTCCCTTCCCCTGGGCTTTTCAAGGGCTGGGAGGGGGACCAGTGCCTGGGCAGCCGTCCTGGAGAGACAGCCTTGGTGCTTTCCTCTCTCTGCAGAATCACCCTTGACTTGTCACAGCAACACCCCAAATTTTGGCCTGAAAACCTGTCCCCCAACTTATATCTGAGGTCAACATTGACACAAGTACCTACTTAAAAATCCATGAAATAAAAAGTTGAAAGAAGATCAAAAAACCGCACAATTAAAGCCAGATTGAAACACAGCATTAAACCTACAGATGTGGATCAGCAGGATGATCATCAACATCCAAGACATGTTATTGGTGGGACAGGCCTTGTACCGTGACTCTCCAAATGCCTGTCTTAAACAGAAAAGTCTGTACTCAATGTGGAAAGAAGGGGGGAACGGAGTTGGAAGGGCCCTCCAAGTCTAGCCTCATTCAGCCAGGATGGAAGTCGGCCTCCCCGGCATTCACTCACCTGCAGCCTTTTCTGCCCCTCGGCCCCCCTTTCTGTCCATCACGTGGCGGCTGCAGGGGTCTGGGAGGAAACTGGGTCCGGTCCTGAGGGAGGTGCCACGTCTTTCCTGCCAGGCGTACGTGGGGCAGGCAATCTGGCAAAGAGGAGGGAGCGAGGGCAGTCCCAGGGCCTCAGGTGTGCGCCAGGTGTGCCTAGGTGTGTGTGTGCGTCCTCAAAGCCCATCCATTGAGCGGAAGAGGAATGCCTTGGGGAAACCGGGTGCCAGACTTGGCCACTTGAGTCATGCGTGCCATATGCAGCTCCAGCCTTCCTATGCACTTTTCGGGGGGGGGGGGGGGGAGGTAGTTAAACAAGCGCTCTGTACCTGGGCCCTCCAGGCAGGCTGTTCGGAATGGTGGGAGTTTAAGTCCAACACACCTGGAGAGCCCGCATTGGCCCATGCCTGCTTTAATCAATCGTGAGCCACCCTGAAATTTGGGAAGTGTTGATGGTGGGCGCTGTTGGGAATCACCCTGAACTACTCAAGTCTAGATGTTGTTAGATAGATGATAGAGTTAGATGGAGGGAATCCTTTCCCTGTTTCCAAAGCATGCCTAGACAGGCTCTACTGTGTTCCACTCTATCCTGTGTACGTCACATCCCTTACTTTGAAGTTAGTAGAAATGGGAATCTCCAGGGACACTAACTTCCCATTGGTCAGAATCTCTTTTATTGCTCCAATAAACTGGACCATGAGGTTGGAACCATTTTGGTTCTCTCTTCTCTCTTTGTTTTTCAAGCTAACAACACGTCCTGCCATCTCTCCTGGCAAGATGTAACTATTTAGATGTTTGTTATTTTTCCTTTCTTATTTTTCCTTAGAAACCAGTCTAGAGTAGACTAGACAGCTCCCAAGCCTTTCTATCTACAATGGAGTTTTTTTTACCTGAATAAATACTTTTTCAACTTTTACTGAGACTCTGCAGTCCATTGCAATCCTAAATGGTCAAAGGCTTCTCTTGCTCATCCCGTGTAAGTAACTGCTGCATTTGAAAGCTTTGCTTTTGCTACTCTGCTGATTTTTGGTGGAACCTCCCCCAGAGAGGGTTAAATTGAGTCTAACCACTCAGAGATTACCACAACAGGCAATCCCAACATTCACTCTATTGTTGTGTGTTTGTGCCCCCCCCCCCCGCCACACACACACACACACACCACTTCCTCTTTAAGGAGCTCCACTGGCTACTGATTATTTTCCGGTCCCAATTCAAGGTGCAGGTTCTTACCTATAAAGCCCTAAACGGTTCGGGACCCACCTACCTTCGTGACCGTGTCTCCCCCTATGAACCTGCATGATCTCTTCAATCATCGGGGGAGGCCCTTCTCTCGCTCCCGCCTTCATCGCAGGCTCGGTTGTGGGGACGAGGGAGAGAGAGGGCCTTCTCGGTGGTGGCCCCCCGGATCTGGAACTCCCTCCCTAGGGAGATCAGACAGGCACCCACCCTTGCATCTTTTAAAAAGAGTTAAAATTTGGTAAAATTTGAATAATTTAGTCCCCATGACCTATAATATACTATTTTTCACACTGTTTCCTTTCCCTATACTTATAGGATGTCCGTCCTCACTCCAACTACCGAGAAATACTTGCACTTTGTCCTTTTGCCCTGAAGCACTTTATAATTACATTATTGCACTTTATTTATTTATTATTTATTTACAGTATTTATATTCCGCCCTTCTCACCCCGAAGGGGACTCAGGGCGGATCACATTATATACACATAGGGCAAACATTCAATGCCCATGGACACATCAAACAGAGACAGACAGACGCAGAGGCAATTTAACCTTCTCCTGAGGTGATGTTCGATTCTGGCCACAGGGGGGAGCAGCTGCTTCATCATCCACTCTGACAGCACTTCCTCATTCCAATGTCGTAAATTAGTTAAACTTGCCTCCCCACTTTTATAAGTGGTACCTTACTTTCTACTTGATAGATGCAACTATCTTTCGGGTTGCTAGGTCAGCAATGAGCAGGGGCTATTTTTTATTTTTAATTGACGGGTGCTTACCCTGCCATGGGCTGCCCTCGAACTCATGACCTCATGGTCAGAGTGATTTATTGCAGCAGGCTGCTCAACAGCCTGCGCCACAGCCTGGCCCGCTTTTAGTTTTAATGGCCTCTCCACACTATCCCCCTTTACCAACCTGGAGGTCCATTTTATACTATTTTAATTGTACTCATTTTGTGCTCTAAATGAGTTTTTATGGTTAATGTATCGTTTTTGCATAATGTCAATTCTACTGTGTTTTTACTCATTGTAATGTGTCTTAACTTGTACTTTGTTTATTGCTTTCGGGCCTTTGCCCCTTGTTAGCTGCCCCGAGTCCCTGCGGGGAGATGGTGGCAGGATAGAAAAATAAAGTATTATTAAAAAGGTAAAGGTTTCCCCTGACGTTAATTCCAGTCGTAACCGACTCTGGGGGTTGGTGCTCATCTCCATTTCTAAGCTGAAGAACCGGCGTTGTCCATAGACACCTCCAAGGTCATGTGGCCACTGGCATGACTGCATGGAGTGCCATTAGGGTAAGTACTATTAAAGCATTATTATTCCTTCCTTCCCCGCAGACCACCACGCTGATCGGCCTGCTGAAGACGGCCCGGCTGCTGCGGCTGGTGCGCGTGGCGCGCAAGCTGGACCGCTACTCGGAGTACGGGGCGGCGGTGCTCTTCCTGCTGATGTGCACCTTTGCGCTGATTGCGCACTGGCTGGCCTGCATCTGGTACGCCATCGGGAACATGGAGGACAAGACCATTGGCTGGCTGCACTCGCTGGGCAGCCAGATCGGGAAGCCCTTCAACGAGTCCACGCCGCACCAGGGCCCCTCCATCCAGGACAAGTACATCACCGCCCTCTACTTCACCTTCAGCAGCCTCACCAGCGTGGGCTTCGGCAACGTCTCCCCCAACACCAACCCCGAGAAGATCTTCTCCATCTGCGTCATGCTCATCGGATGTGAGTGGGTGGGTGCACGGGCTGGGGGCGCAAGGGGCAAAGGGGTGCTAGGTCTCCCAAGGCCGTGGCTGCAGAGGGATGGTCAAGCCTCTGACCCCTTGGAAATCACAGCCCCACACCTTGCAGGGCCCTTCGGGAGGGAGAGAGAGAGACTCACGGTAGGACAGGCTCAACATGGAATTGCATAGGATTTAACAGCATTCCATCAGACCTTGTGTGGTTTGAGTGTCGGGCAATGACTCCGGGAGACCAGGGCCATGCCTGGGCTGAAGACCCCTTTTCTCACTCCCCTACTCCCTGTTGGATGTTGTAGATGTAAAGAAATAGAGGCTTTACCACAGCTTCTGAAACAAAGTTTACCCTGCAGTGTAATAACACGCCACTCAGGTTTGTGAAATAAGTAATAGTAACTTTACTTCAGTTCAACAGGTCAAACAGAGCAACAATATATGCAGTAGTCTCTCTGATTTCTTACAGAGAATATTCCCTAATAAACATTCCTTTTAAAACAGCCTTTAAATTTTCCTCATTGCCTTAGAAATGATCAGGCTTCAGAGATTCAGCCATTCATTCCCTAGCTGTTACCCAGGCCTGTAGCGAGCGCCGGGGGGGGGGGGGGGGGGGGGAGGTCTGGTTATAAAAAAAAAAACCAAAAAAATTACTCACGAATTTTAACTGGTTAACCAAATCCCCATGCTAAGTCTATGAGACGCAAAACATTAAGAGTCCCTCCAGGCACTATCTCAAGCAGATATTGACAGGTTTGTAGGGGGGGAGGGTGCTAGGGGTTCAAACCCCACCCCCACCCCCAAAATTTTCAAAACCCCTCCCGAAAAAATTTTCTGGCTACGGCCCTGCTGTTACCTCTTCGCTCCCTGAGGTAAAAGTGCCTGCTCAAACCGTTTCTCTCAGCAGCAAGCCAGAGACAGTAGCCAATCAGAATGTTGGCTCCTGGCACGCTTAGCCAATCAGCTGCTGCCACATGTCTTTCCAGTCAACTCATTACATCATGGTTCCTTTACAAACCCCACACTCCCCACTCCCATTTCTCCTGCAGCTCTTATGTACGCCAGCATCTTTGGGAATGTCTCGGCCATCATCCAGCGGCTCTACTCCGGCACGGCCCGCTACCACACCCAGATGCTGCGGGTGCGAGAGTTCATCCGCTTCCACCAGATCCCCAACCCGCTGCGCCAGCGCCTGGAGGAGTACTTCCAGCACGCCTGGTCCTACACCAACGGCATCGACATGAACGCCGTGAGTCCAGTCGCAGGGTGCGGGGGGGGGGGGGGGGCAAAACACTCAGTGTATGGGCAAAGGGCCAAGGTGAAGAGGAGAGTGGTCAAGGGTAGTGTCTGGGCAGCGGTTCCTAAAGGCATAGGTCAGGCTTCTGCAGAGCCGCAGGGGTGGTCTCCTCTTCCTCCCACCATTCCTTCTCTACTACAGACCTCCCCTTCCCTCCGTCCATTCCATGACTGGCAGGGATTGTAGGAAGAGCGCCCGGGTCATGATTTGGAATGGCCCCCTCCTCTGCTAAGAGTCCTGCGGGGATCTCTCTCACTGGGAAATGCCACCATTGTGTATCCGGGCCCAGGGACACTTCCAGGCCTGTCGCATTAGAGTCCTGAGGCACCTTTTTCAACACAAACCACACACTGTTCCGATAATCCAATAAGTAAATGTTTATTTAGAAAAAAGTGTATAAATATAAGCAAAGCTAAAAAAAGAGAATCAAAGTTCCAAAAACGTTTTTTCCAACATAGCCAAGAATCCTAAAATCCCTTCAGATACAGTCTCAACTGTCAATCCACAGACATATCCATAAGCCTAATAGCAGGAATCCAAGGCAGGCAGCCTATGCCACACATGAACTAGAAACAGGAACAACTTAGAAACTTGAATACATTAATTTCCAAAAATGTAGGACCAAGAACCGAGCGCTATTCACCTGAATACATTGCTCTCACAAAGGATTGTACCAGCAGAAACCACTTGAAAAGGCCTCATTCCCTCCCATGACATCATTCCTCACACACCTGGTTTCCCTCTCCTTATCTCTAAGCCTCTAGAAAAAATGAGTCTGTCTTTGTTGCATACTCTGCCTCCGAAGTTCCAAGCGCCTTGAAGTTCCAGGTGCCTTGACCCAGACAAACATTCGTCTCCCACATTTCTCTCAGCCTGCGCTTCTGGCAGGTTCTCATGAGAACTGATATCGTTTTCTCCAGTCTTGTGGGAACTGCCAGGAGAGTCCAAAACAACTCTCTCCAGGCCACTTCTATCCTCCTCTGTGTTGTGGTAATCTCTGAGCGGTTAGACTCAATTTAATCCTTTCTGGGGGAGATTCCACCAAAAATCAGCAGAATAGCAAAAGCAAAGCTTTCAAATGCAGCAGTTACTTACACGGGGTGAGCAAAGAGAAGCATTGGACCATTTAGGATTGCAATGGACTGCAGAGTCTCAATAAAAGTTCAAAAAAGTATTTATTCAGATAAAAAGAACTCCATTGTAGATAAAAAGGCTTGGGAGCTGTCTAGTCTACTCTAGACTGTTTTCTAAGGAAAAGGAAAAATAACAAACATCTAAATACAGTAGAGTCTCACTTATCCAACATAAACGGGCCAGCAGAACGTTGGATAAGTGAATATGTTGGATAATAAGGAGAGATTAAGAAAAAGCCTATTAAACATCAAAATAGGTTATGATTTTACAAATTAAGCACCAAAACATCATGTTATACAACAAATTTGACAGAAAAAGTAGTTCAGTACATAGTAATGCTGTGTAGTAATTACTGTATTTACGAATTTAGCACCAAAATAATACGATGTATTGAAAATATTGACTACAGAAATGCGTTGGATAATCCAGAATGTTGGATAAGCGAGTGTTGGATAAGTGAGACTCTACTGTAGTTACATCTTGCCAGGAGAGATGGCGAGATGCTTCTTGTTAGCTTGAAGAACAAAGGGAGAAGAAGGAGCCAAAATGGTTCCAACCTCACGGTCCAGTTTATTGGGGCCATAAAAGACATTCTGACCAATGGGAAGTTAGTGTCCCTGGAGATTCACATTTCTACTAACTTCAAAGTAAGGGATGTGACGTACACAGGATAGAGTGAAACACAGTAAAGCCTGTCTAGGCATGCTTTGGAAACAGGGAAAGGATTCCCTCCATCTAACTCTACCCATCTATCTAACTACATTTAGACTTGAGTAGACCAGGATGATTCCCAACACTCTGGGCCCTCTGAATCTACCCCAGCAGCCCCTCCCTCATCTTCTGAGACCCAGAATCTGACCAGACTACAACACGGCCCTCCTGCAATTGCCCACTGAATTTGGGGGTAATAAGAACAGACAGGGAGAAGCGTGCAAGGTTGTTAATTCTCCGGGTAATTCTCCTTGTCTCTCCTGGGCCCGTCCCCCTGCTGCAGGTGCTGAAGGGCTTCCCGGAGTGCCTCCAAGCAGACATCTGCCTTCACCTCAACCGGACCCTCCTGCAGAACTGCCGGCCCTTCAAGGGGGCCACCAAGGGCTGCCTGCGGGCTCTGGCCATGAAGTTCAAGACCACCCACGCGCCCCCCGGGGACACCCTGGTCCACGCCGGGGACGTCCTCACCGCCCTCTACTTCATCTCCCGGGGCTCCATCGAGATCCTGCGCGGAGACGTGGTGGTGGCCATCCTGGGTAAGTGGGCGGGGCCTGGAGGGAGAGCCAATGTTTTCGCATGCCTGCCATAAGCCAAGTGTTGTGTTGCCCCCCTCCCCAGGGAAGAACGACATCTTTGGGGAGCCCCTCAACCTCTATGCGCGGCCAGGGAAGTCCAACGCGGACGTGAGGGCCCTGACCTACTGCGACCTGCACAAGATCCACCGGGAAGACCTGCTGGAGGTGCTGGACATGTACCCCGAGTTCTCCGACCACTTCTGGTCCAACCTGGAGATCACCTTCAACCTGCGGGACGTGAGTTGTGCCCTGGGAGCAGGGAGGAGGTTCCACATGCACACTCCCAAAATGCCGACCCCAAGGCCACTAATGGGCCTTCTATTGCCTTCCAGACCAACATGATCCCGGGTTCGCCCAGCAGCGAGGAAATGAACGGCGGCTTCAACCGCCTGCGGCGCCGCAAGCTCTCCTTCCGCCGGAGGACCGAGAAAGGTGCGGGATCGGGGGCCCTTCCCCACACACCTCCCAGGATTGGGTCCTGCCCCAGAGAAATACAGGGAGGGATGGATTCCTTGTGGAAGATCCACACTTGCGGCAGTCCCAACTCCCCCCCCCCCCATTTTAGACCTTTGAGGGGAGGGGGTTGCGGTTGAATTGAGGCTCTGATGGGGGTCTTCCTTCTGCTTCTCCCCACAGACGAGGAGAAGGCGGAGGACGGCAAGCCCGCGAAGGCACTGCCGCTGGGCCAGAACTGCCAGGGGGTCCCCTGCGCCCCCCCCAAGTGGGAGCCCTGCCTCAGCAGCTCCTTGGCCTCCAGCCCCCCCTCCAGCGACGAGGGGGAGGGGGAGGAGGAGGGCGCCCCTCGCCCCGCCAACGCCGACCTCTCGCCCTTTGGCCCCCCTGCGACCCCTGGAGGGCAGCCCCCCTCCCCCGCCCCCCCAGCAGAGCGCAAGCGCAGCGGAGAGGCCTGCAACCCACTCTCAGGTAGGACCCGGGAAGGGGGGGCTTCAAGGGGGTCTTTTTGGGGCGGGGGGTCAATCAGGAGAGGAAGGTAAAGGAGAGCATAGAGAAAGAGGGTGAGGGGTATGGTGGTTGTTCTCAATTGGAAAAGTGGGATCAAAGGCGGAAAAGTGAGATCAAGGGTTTGCAAAAGCATAACAACAGATGAGCCGATCTTAGGGAGCAGAAAGCCCAATCCTGGGCAGGAGCCAATCTAGACGGAATAGGCAAAACCGGAAAGATTTCCTCCAGAGCCGAGGGATAGAACGGCATCCCTCTCCAGCGTCAAATGCTGCCTTAGGGGGATTACATGGCTGCGGACCATCCGAAGGGGATTTATGGGTTGTATTTATTAGCATCTGGCCTTTCTAACAAGGCTGGGACTCAAGAGCGGCTAACCATGCATAGGACGCAGTGCCAATGAAAGCAATGTTAATGCATGAAAAGATTGCATTAAAAGCCCACCCCAAGCATCTGTTGGGAGGGCTTGGATTGTGCCTTGCTTAGCCTGGGTGGTCCTAGGGGTCTCTTCCCTCTCTGCGCTTCTAGGACCACCAACCACGCATTAAGAGCATCTATTGGGAGGGCTTGGATTGTGCCTTGCTTGGGCTGGGTGGGCCTTGGGGTCTCTTCCCTCTCTGCGCTTCTAGGACCACCAACCACGCATTAAGAGCATCTATTGGGAGGGCTTGGATTGTGCCTTGCTTGGGCTGGGTGGCCCTTGGGGTCTCTTCCATCTCTATGCTTCCAGGACCACCAACCATTCCTGGCACCTAATGTCCCTCCTCTGTCCCCTTCCCCGCAGGGGCCTTTTCGGGGGTCTCCAACATCTTCAGCTTCTGGGGGGAGGGCCGGGGGAGCCGCCAGTACCAGGAGCTGCCCCGCTGCCCGGCGCCCCTGCCCCCCACCGCCCTCAACATCCCTTTGGCCGGAAACAGCCCCCCCGCCCTCCTTGGTGACCTCCCCCACCGGCACCGCTCCGAGCTGGAAGGCCGCCTGGACCTGCTCCAGAAGCAGATCAACAGGTACAAGGCATGGGGGTGGGGGGCCTGTGGAGGAGGGGGCACAGGGCATGGGTCAGGCGAGAGCCCACCGGGGACACTTGGCTTTGCTCCTCGGTTGCAGTAGAAATGGGGGCAGGGTCTTAGGTTGGGGATTGAAGCTTCGTTTCTGGGAACAGATAGACAAGGCATGGGCGAACTTCGCTCCTCCGGGTGTTTAGTGACAGGGTATCATGAAAACAGGGTACTTTTCAAAAGGACCAACACCAAGGATGTATGTGTTAAAGGAAAACTCTGTTGCACCTCAGCGGTGGTTCACCTTGCTCTTAACACACATTCCACCACAGCAGACTAAGTTTAAACAGTTTATTGATAAAAGATAGCAAAGTATGAATAAAAAGCTGTAAAGGGAGCAGTGTTTCAAATGCAATGGAAGTCAGTAAAAAAGCAATATTTCAAATGCAAAGGCAGTCAGTCAAAAAGGCAATAATCCAGGGGTAAAAGCAATTTGCAGAATATAGATCCAACTCTCTGATATAGGAAATCAGTCCTGAAAACAAGACAACATAAACTTCAGAGTATAATCCAAAACACAGGTTCCAGGCATGAGCAAAGAATCCTTTTCCATGAACTTAAACAAGGCAGAAGATATGCTTCCAAAAGTCAACGTTGCTTCGTCTGAAATCTTTCCGTTTCTCCCGTATTTACCCATGTTTACAAGACAAGAAAGCATTTCTCTGTCCTTGAATTCCCACGCGTTTGCCAGCTATCCTAAGGGAACGTCTGCAACGAGGAACCTTTAACCTTAATCTTGTATCTCTATCTAAGGAAGACTCCTCTGACTCGCTGCCAGAGACACCTGGGACTTGTTGATGTTCTAAATCCTGTGAAAGATCACCCTTATTACTAGTTTCTGTTTCCTTGCAAGCCTGAGGGCTCTCTGACAAGTCAGAGCCTTCAACATTTTTCTCATCAGCACTGGTTTGGTCAGCCTGCATAAATTCAAATCCCCCTTCATCATCAGACTGAATCACAACAAACGCATCCTGCTGATCATAACATACAGGGGCTAATTTAGGCCAGCAGTTAAGCAATTACGTTTGGACCATACCCAGTGGTGTGTATTTGGATACACTTCAGTTCCCGCTCCTTCTTTTTGCTCTTGCGCTCTCTCCTTTGGAGGAAGAAGAAGCCACGCTCTTTGTGTCTCGCAAGGCTTATAAGGACTGTGTAAGTTTGTTGCACCACGAGATTTGTTTTTGATACAACACTGCAAGTTTGTGTTCAGACTCTGCTGAAAAGAGTCAACTTTGCAACTGTGCAAAGTTATTGTTGTTGGGAATCATCCTGGACTACTCAAATCTAGATGTAGTTAGATAGATGATAGAGTTAGATTGAGGGAATCCTTTCCCTGTTTCCAAAGCATGCCTAGACAGGCTTTACTGTGTTTCCCTCTATCCTGTTTACGTCACATCCCTTACTTTGAAGTTAGCAGAAATGTGACTCTCCAGGGACACTAACTTCTCATTGGTCAGAATGTCTATTATGGCCCCAATAAACTGGACCATGAGGTTGGAACCATTTTTGGTTCACTCTCTTCTCCCTTTGTTCTTCAAGCTAACAACACGTCCTGCCGTCTCTCCTGGCAAGATGTAACTATTACCTTAGAAACCAGTCTAGAGTAGACTAGACAGCTCCCAAGCCTTTCTATCTACAATGGAGTTCTTTATACCTGAATAAATACTTTTTTAACTTTTATTGAGACTCTGCAGTCCATTGCAATCCTAAATGGTCAAAGGCTTCTCTTTGCTCGCCCCGTGTAAGTAACTGTTGCCTTTGAAAGCTTTGCTTTTGCTACTCTGCTGATTTTGGTGGAATCTCCCCCAGAGAGGGTTAAATTGAGTCTAACCCAGGGGTCCTCAAACTTTTTAAGTGGAGGGCCGATTCACAGTCCCCCAGACTGTTGGGGGGCCGGACTATGAAACAGTCCAAAATTAGGATTGTTGTTATTGAGTGCCTTCAAGTCATTTCAGACTTAGGTCAACCCTAAGTCTAAAGTTTAGGACAGGGGCCAGGTAAATGAGGCCTTAGTTTGGGGACCCCTGATCTATATGATCTCAAGACCATAGGTAAGTAATAAGACCTCCAAAAACCACCCAGATGGTGTCATAAGACCATCAGTAAGGAAAGGGACCTTCAAAGACCATCTAGATGATCTCATAAGGCCATCATAAGACTATAGATAAGGAAAGGGACCTCAAAGACCATTGAAATAGTCTCATATGACCACAGGTAAGGAAAGTGATGGTCTCATAAGGCCATAGCTAAGCAAAGAGACCTTCAAAGACCATCTAGATGATCTCATAAGACCACAGGTAAGCAAAGAGACTTCGAAAGACCAGGTAGACTTAGGTCAACCCTAAGTCTAAAGTTTAGGACAGGGGCCGGGTCAATGATCTTGGAGGGCCGCATCCGGCCCCCGGGCCTTAGTTTGGGGACCCCTGGTCTAACCGCTCAGAGATTACCACAACAATTGTGTCTTTGTTGGATACAATAAATGTTGAAGTGCAACATTTTGGACTCCCAACTCCCACGGTTCCTAACAGCCTCAGGCCCCTTCCTTTCTCCCCCCAGCCGCTTAAGCGGCTGGGGGGAGAAAGGAAAGGGCCTGAGGCTGTTAGGAACCGTGGGAGTTGAAGTCCAGAACATCTGGAAGGCCCAAGTTTGCCAATGCTTCAGATAGACAGAAGGAGGGCATTCAAAGGACATCGCAGGTAGAGCTTTGAGTGGACCATCAGGATCATGCCTGGAGTTCCCAAGATGGGATGTCCTTCTGTGGCCCATGGCATTGGGAGGGGGTTCTCCAGACATCCCCCCTGTCATGGGGGTTTAGGGGGTTTAGGACTGGGGCTTGGAGCAGATCTGGATGGGGGTCACCCCCTTGCCTCTGTTTCCCTCCGCAGACTGGAGAGCCGCCTGACCGCGGACGTGTCGGCCATCCTGCAGCTGCTGCAGCGCCAGGCGGTCCTGGTGCCCCCCGCCTACAGCACAGTCTCATCTCCACTCCCGCCACCCCCCTTGGCCCCAGAGGAGAGGGCCCCCCACCTGCCCCCCACTCAGGTGAGAGACCCATACAAAATGGGGAGGGATTGGCCCAGCAGCCCCTGGGAGCAGGGCCGTAGCCAGAAAAAAAATTTCGGGAGGGGTTTTGAAAATTTCGGGGGGCGGGGGGTTGAACCCCTAGCACATACCCCTCCCCGCTACAAACCTATCAATATCTGCTTGAGATAGTGCCTGGAAGGACTCTTAATGTTTTGCATCTCATAGACTTAGCATGGGGATTTGGTTAACCAGTTAAAATTCATGAATAAACGAGATTTTTTTTATAACTTGAAAAATTTCGGGGGGGGGTTGAACCCCTAAACCCCCCCCCCCCTCGCTACAGGCCTGCCTGGGAGGCCATGGGTTGCCCATCCATCCGTCTGCCCAAGTGTCTTCCTGTATAGATGGCTCTGGGTCTGACTCTTGGCCACACCTGGGCCAGAGAAAGGCCACCCAAGGGGTCAAAGGCCTGGCAACTCCAGACTCTTCTGACTCCCCGGTTTCCCTTCCAGGTCCCGGACTTCCTGCCTTGGCGCCTGGACCCCTCTGCGCTGCCCCCCTGCAGCCGGGACAGTGACGTTGTGCTGCTGGTGGAGCCCCCCGCGGCCCCCCGGCGCCTCTCCCTCCCCGGCCAGCTGCCCCAGGCCCTCCCCCCTCCGCCTTCCTCCTCCTCCTCCTCCTCGGCGGACTTGCACAGACACTGCTCCTCCTCGGACCCCGGCAGCTAATGGCCGGCTGAGCCTGGCCCCTCGTTGGGGGCCGCTCTGGGAGAGAGCCTGTGCCGGCCCCTCTTCGCCGCCTTGTGGGAAGGGTCCCTCCGGGAAGGAAGACGAGGGCCGCTCCGGCCGCGGATGAGCGGATGAGAGGGCCGGCCGTTGCCCCCTCGGCTGTTGGCTGGCCTGACGGGCGGGAAGGGCGTTTGGCTGCCATGGAGAGCCCTCCGGCCAGTGGACTGGACACAGAGACTGCTGCTCATGGACAGACAGGCCGCCTGCAGGGAGAGCGGTCATCGTGACGCATAGCAATTAATAATAATAATAATAATAATAATGTTAACGTTCCAATATGGGTTAGAGTCCCCTTGTGACCCCAGACATATCACCCGAGGCCAGCAAGGCATCCCTTCTGTGACCCCAACACTCCCCAACATTTTAGATGGGGAGGGGTCCCCCACTGTTCTGTCTCCAATTGTAGCCCTGCGTGTTCCCTTGTCCGTGTGCATTGGGGGGCGGTGGGTAATAGAGGTGCCCCTTAGTCTGTGCCCTGGGACCGGACCCCAGTCGCCAGCACAGAGGTCTGTGCACATATCCCCAAGAAGGGGCTCTGATGGTACGTCCCCCCCCCCCCGCCATGGGTTCATCCCCCTCCCCAAATAAACCTACTATTGCAAGGGACTGTAATGCTCCTCAATTGCAGAGGCTGAAGGAGTCCACTGTGGGGTTCCTTGAGACCATCTTTTCCATGGAGCACCAATTTAGGTGGGGGGGCATCAAGCCCAGGCCATACTCCACCACTGATGTCTGGATGCACGTGAACCCCCCCCCCCCCGCCCCGCATGCTGTACTCTCAGCATTAGCAAGCGATGCCTAATAAACCTCAAGTTGGACACCTGCCTATGATCTGCCTTTTGGGGGGGGCGGAGGTCATGCTTGGGTGGGGGTCAAGTGGGTGGGGCTCAGAGTGTGGCTTCCCCAAATAATGTCTGACTGGAAAAGCCCAAAACAACATTGCAATGACATTCAGTTTGTCATTCTGGATTATGTGGAGCAGGCGCTTTATCACATAGAGGTGGCAAAGTGGCATGACAGTTGACATGCTGTGCATTAGTACAAAGGGGATTGTGTATTCCAGCAGGCACCAGCCAATCCCTCTGCAAGGCCAGAAATACAGCATAATGATGTAACATTAGAAAAGTTGACCCTTTCCGCTCCCTTGGCAGCCACCTCTCCACAAAAGCCAACACTGACGCTGAAATACACCGCCTGAGCTCTGCGAGTGCAGCATTCTTCCGAATGAAGCAGAGAGTGTTTGAGGATCGGGACATCCATAGGGAGACCAAGGTGCTTGTTTATAAAGCTATTGTCCTCCCAAACCCACTATACATTGACCCTTTCCACTCCCTTGGCAGCCTCCTCTCCACAAAAGTCAACATTGATGCTGAAACACAACACCGCCTGAGCTCTGCAAGTGCAACATTCTTCCGAATGAAGCCGAGTGTTTGAGGGTCAGGACATTCGTAGGGAGACCAAGGCGCTATTGTCCTCCCAACACTGCTATACACCTGCGAAACGTGGACCAACTACAGACGTCACGCTCAACTCCTGAAACGATTCCATCAGTACTGCCACCGAAAAATCCTGTCAGTCTCTTGGGAAGACAGGTGGACAAAGGTCAGCATGCTGGAAGAAGCAAATACTGTGCGGGTTTGTAAAAAGACACCATGATGTGGTGAGTTAACTGGAAAGGTCATGTGGTGATAGCTGATTGGCTGAGCCAGTGGGAATCCAGAATTCCAATGCTGAGACAAACGGTTTTTAACTGCCACTTTCATCTGAGAGGGACTGAGAATGGTCAAGGAGGAATGGCTGCAACATTGTCTGAAGCCTAGTTATTTATAAGGCAAATGAGGCATTTTAAAGGAACTGTGTATTCCCATGTTCTCTGTGTGAATTCAGAAAGGCTGTTATATATATTGTTGCCCTGTTTGAACTTTTGAACTAAGATAAGGATACCATTACCTATTGCACAAGCCTGAGTGACATTTTATTATACTGCAGGGTTTATCTTAATGCAAAATGTGGTAAAAATTCTATTTCTCTATTTATTTATTTATACAACGTCAACAAGTACCACCAGCATTGAAGCGATGCTCCCATGCTCCAAATGCCCGAAGATCACTGTCTCCCAAAGCAGTTGCTATACTCCCAACTCAAGAATGTAAAATGGAATATTGGTGGACAGGAAAAGAGATTGAAAGATGGGCCTAAAGCCAACCTTAAAAATTGTGGCATAGACACCAAGAGAGAAGTGGCAAGCCCTGGCCCTTGAGCGCTCTAACTGGAGGTCAGCTGTGACCAGCAGTGCTGTGGAATTACAAGAGTGTCATGATATCTTACTCATGCCATCTGACTATCGGCTCTCCTGACATAGACCACATGGCCTTTGGCCAAAAGGGAGGATAGGACACGCCATAAAAGTCCATTGCCCCGAAGTGGGGGGAAAGTGGGGTCTGGAATGTGGAAAAGGGCAAACCTCAGATGTTGGGACTCTTGGGTAATTTATGATATTGTAGCCAGGCCCATGTAGACGGTAGTAGTGTGTGACTCTTGTACTCCGAGCAGATGTGTGGTATCCTCAGCCCCTATGCGTCTTGGTGTGCTCTTTCAAGAGAAGATTAACCCACAGCAACACAGCTGGAGCAATCCCTACAATGTGTTCAGAATACAAGTCTATCCACTGCCAAGACACTACACTTGGAAGGCCATCATATGTAGACAATGGATCGCCTAGGTAAATCAGAATTGCACAAGGAGATACTGGAAACCTGCATACGTAAACGTGTGTCAGGTTTCTGCAGTTATGCGCACACTGTGTTCTATATCATCTTGCCATTCTATTTTATTATTACTGCGTTATACTGTACTAGCTGTGCCCAGCCATGCGTTGCTGTGGCATAGACTGGTGGTTAGGATCCCTCTGGTTAGGAAGCCGCCTGGCTTTGAAGCTGTAAGGCTGTTCAGTGGTATTCAAGGTGGCCAACCGAGGATCCCCCTGGGTAGGAAGCAGACTGACTTTGAAGCTGCAAGGCTGTTCCACCATGGCAACGTATTTTAAAAGTGGCATTAGGCTCCACACGCAGCTATGAGGTCCTCTGGGTAATGTAGTTGTTTCAGTTCCCAAGGGGGCCTCTGCGCATGCGTGGTAAGCAATTGGGTTTTTTTTTTTGTTATTTAGACTTTATTTCTCTAGGTTTTTTTTCATATATATATATAAAAGGGTAATGAAATTTCAGCCTAGGACAAAACAAAAGTACACACCCCAGAAACACTAAACTTGGCAGCACAACCCCTCATCCATGCCTCTACGTTCATACAACAAAAGGAAAAGAAAAATAAAGTCCTAATTACAGGGAGAGGAATAATTGTTTTTAGCCAATTGGTGCCAGTTAGAAGGCTAAGCTCCGCCCACTTGGTCTCCTAGCAACCCACTCAGCCCAGGGGACAGGCAGAGTTAGGCCTCACTTAGGCCTCTTCCCCACTGCCTATAAAATACAGATTATCTGATTTTAACTCGATTATATGGCAGTGCAGATTCAAGGCCCTTCCCCACAGCTATATAACCCATTTATAATCTTATACTATCTGCTTTGCACTGGATTATCTTGACTCCACACTGCCATATAATCCACATTTTAAACAGCTGTGTAGACAGGGCCTCATATAATCCAGTTCTAAGCAGATAATATAAGATACTTTATTTCCCATACCACCATACTTCGCCACAGTGTGTGTGTATATATCTATATAATGTCCAGAAGACTCCCCTCAACATGTGACTTCCTCCATCATGGTCTTCTTTTCGTCCTTAATGGGGAGCCATCTTCGCATGTGGGGAGGGGGCTACAAATAAACCATGCACCAGGCAGCCCCCCCCCCCCCCCCGCAGGCGCTGCTATGGCTCCTCCTGCCGGTAGGTGCCGTTGAAGCTGAAGGGGTGGTGTACGGCGCAGGCGGGGGGCCCCTCCGGCATCCACCGCTGGAGTCTCATCACGGGGGGCTTGGCTAAGGGGTCCGGGTGGACGAGGAGGGTCCTGCGGGAGCCCACGGAGGGGTCCTCGTCGAAGAAGTTGAAGGGCCGCAGGAAGAAACCGGCCGTGTTGCCCGGGGTGGCCGTGTTGGGGATGTCCTCCGCGTGCGGGATGTGCAGGAAGCCCACCGTCACCCAGGCCACCAGGTCCTGCAGGAGACGACGGAGACCCCGGGGAATCAGAGAACCATAGAATCATAGGTTAACACTAATATGTAATGCATGTGTTGCGGTGATGCCCCCCACTATCCATCCTCAGTTTTAGAGGGAGCAGGGGGATGCCTTGCAAAAGGGGAGACCCATCGGCAAGGGTGGGGTGGGTGCAATAATAACAACAACACTATATAGCATGATTTTTCTTGGGTTAATGTGAGTTTTCCAGGCTTTCTGGCCATGTTCCGGAAGCATTGTGATGCTTCGCCCATATCTATGGCAGACATCCTCAGAGGTTGTGAGGCCTGTTGGAAACTAGGCAAGTGAAGTTTATACAGTAGAGTCTCACTTATCCAACATAAATGGGCCGCCAGAACGTTGGATAAGCGGATAGGTTGGATAATAAAGAGAGATGAAGGAGAAGCCTATTAGACATCAAATTAGGTTATGATTTTACAAATTAAGCACCAAAACATCATGTTATACAACAAATTTGACAGAAAAAGTAGTTTAATATGCAGCAATGCTACATAGTAATTACTGTATTATACGAATTTAGTATTTATGAATTTAGCACCAAAATATCATGATGTATCGAAAACATTGACTACAAAAATGCGTTGGATAATCCAAAATGTTGGATAAGCGAATGTTGGATAAGTGAGACTCTACTGTATATCTGTGGAATAATGTCCAGGGTGGGAGAAAGAACTGGGTTGTTGTATGTCTTTCGGGCTGTCTGGCCATGTTCCAGAAGTATTCTCTCCTGACGTTTCGCCCACATCTATGGCAGGCATCCTCAGAGGTTGTGAGGTATGAGGATGCCTGCCATAGATGTAGGCGAAACCTCTGAGGATGCCTGCCATAGATGTGGGCGAAATGTCAGGAGAGAATACTTCTGGAACATGGCCACACAGCCCGAAAGATATACAACAACCCTGTGATCCCGGCCATGAAAGCCTTCGACAACACGGAGAAAGAACTCTCGTCTACGTTGTTGTCCATTTTCCGGGCTGTCTGGCCATGTTCTGGAAGCATTCTCTCCTGGCATTTCACCCACACCTATGGCAGGCATCCTCAGAGCTTGTGAGGCCTGTTGGAAACTAGGCAAGTGGGTTTACATATCCCTAGTTTCCAGCAGACCTCACGAGGAGCCGTGGTGGCACAATGGGTTAAACCCTTGTGCCGGTGAACTGCTGACCTGAAGGTTGCTGGTTCGAATCCGTTATACAGGGTGAGCTGCCATCTGTCAGCTCTAGCTTGCAGGGACATGAGAGAAGCCTCCCAGCTAACACTTCCAGGCATTCCCTGGGCAATGTCTCTGTGAACAGCCAATTCTCTCACACCAGAAGCAACTTGCAGTATGTTCTCAATTCATTTCTGACATGATAAAAACAGACCTCACAACTTCTGAGGATGCCTGCCATGGATGTGGACAAAACGTCAAGAGAGAATGCTTTTGGAACATAGCCATACAGCCCAGAAAAGTCACAGAAACCCAGTGATTCCGGCCATGAAATCCTTTGACAAGACATTATTTTTGTTCCTGGGTTAAAAAGGCTATTTCCTAATTGGTCCTATCATTAAAAATAACATAGGAAAAGTTTATCAAACTACAAAAACGTTGTCTTTGCGGGAGAGACATCAACCTGCAGCAGATTTTGCTCTAGTTTTTCAATGACTATCTCATCGAGTCTCAACGAATTTCAACCTGTTGAAAGTAGGTTTTCAATTTACAGTAGAGTCTCACTTATCCAACACTCGCTTATCCAACGTTCTGGATTATCCAACGCATTTTTGTAGTCAATGTTTTCAATATATTGTGATATTTTGGTGCTAAATTCATAAATACAGTAATTACTACATAGCATTACTGTGTATTGAACTACTTTTTCTGCCAAATTTGTTGTGTAACATGATGTTTTGGTGCTTCATTTGTAAAATCATAACCTAATTTGATGTTTAATAGGCTTTTCCTTAATGCCTCCTTATTATCCAACATATTCGCTTATCCAACATTCTGACGGCCCCTTTATGTTGGATAAGTGAGACTCTACTGTACTTTGAAAGCAGTTCCTGTACTCCAGAAACTTTGTGCCACGAAAACAAATGTTTCTGGAGTACAGGAACTTCTTTCAAAGTAAGGACCGCACAATTAAACAGGAAATAATACTTTCAAACCAGGAAGAGAATTATTTTCAAATTTAGTTACATAGTGCAATCGAGTTGGAAGAGGCACAATCAAAGCACCCCTGACAGATGGCCACCCAACCTCTGTTTCAAAGCCTCCAAGGATGGCATCCTCCCTCCCCACTCGTGTCTAATACCAAACCTTGTTCTCGATGCTCTCGTTGTTGCGGAGGAAGCGCTCAAAGGAGACGCGGGGCTCCCAGGGGTCGTTCTGCGCATAGATGCTGCTGCTGCGCTCCTCCGAGTCGTGCTGCTGCGTCACCGCCAAGTGGTACCTGGTCCGGGGAGGGGACCATCGTGACATCACTATCGCCACCTTTCCCCCCCCCAATCCTTCTGAACCCCCCACGCGAGACCAGGGTATCCTCCCTGAGCCTTTGAGCGTTATTTGGAGTCATGCTTTCATGTGTGCACCCCTGGGTCCCTGAGTAGAGGAGAGGCGGGTGCAATAAATGAATGGAAAAGGGGTGAGGTCTTCCAGATATTGGTTTTGGGAGCCGTCCAGCCACAGCTGCTCCGTCCAGCCAAGACCAAGGCCAAAGCCCAGACCTCCAACAGAAGTAGCTCTCCCAGTCAGAAACTTAAATGATCTTTTCACCTGTTTGGTATGGAGACTCACAACACAACCATGTGGGTTTTTTTAGAAATAAGTCTCATGTAGTTCAATATGGTTTCTTCCGAGGTAAGTAAGTATAAAGTTGCCATCGGTGACTGGAATCCTATTGTTATGCTATGCTGTTACAATGGCCCATTGCACTGGGGTACTGTACCTTTTTCATCATATTATGATGATATTTAGCTATTTATTTATTTATTTATTTATTTAGAAATAGGTACTCCCCTTATAGCTCAAGGCGAGGTAATAATGGTATATTATTGTAATTTATAAATATTATTGTTGTTATTTAGAAATAGAGAAGGGGGGTCTTCCCAGACATTTCTTTTGGGGACCTTTCGGCCATTACAAAATGTATATTTTTAATTCATAATGTATTTTAATAGTTTTTAACTGTTTTATGTGCTGTTTTATATTGGTTTGTATGGGCATCTAATTGTTGCCACTGTTGTAAGCCGCCCTGAGTCCCTTCGGGAGAGAAGGGCGGGATATAAATGTGAGAAATAAAATAAATAAAATTACTCCTCTGTCCAGCTTAGGCCAAAGCCCAGTCCTCCGGCCACAACAGCAGAAGCAGCCCTGGTTAAGGATCAGAGCATTATCTTCCTCATTATTATCATTTATACCCTGCCATTTCTCTCCACAAAGAGACTCAAAGCAATGTGTTGTCGAAGGCTTTCATGGCCGGGATCACAGGGTTGTTGTATGTCTTTCGGGCTGTGTGGCCATGTTCCAGAAGCATTCTCTCCTGACGTTTCGCCCACATCTATGGCAGGCATCCTCAGAGGTTGTGAGGTAAGACTCAAAGCAGCTGCCTATGATTATCCCCGCTGTTTCTCTCCACAGTGGCCTTTGTGTATTACCCACCCCAGGGGACTCTTGAGGCCACCTAGCCGGGCCCTGGGCCGCTCACCTGCTCCAGGAGACCCCGCGCTCCTCCTTCCACCCGCGTGGGAGGATGTGCCCGGCGTGGGAGAAGGGCTGGAGGCGGAAGGAGCGCCGGTGTCCCCAGCGGTTCCTCTGGCCCTCGTTGCGGAAGAGCAGGTAGCGGGGCAGCGGGGCCCCCACGGGGAAGGCGGCCTCCCGCTCCCAGGCCCGAGGCTTCCGCTCCAGGAAGGGCTGCACCAGGCGCTCCTCCGGCGCCCACGGCACGGGGATGTTCTCCAGGCCCAGCTCCATCGTCTCAAAGGAGTTCTCCGTCCCTGAAGAAGAGGAAGAGGAGGAGGAGGAGGAGGAAGGGTCATCTAGGACCAGGCAGAGGGGGAGGGAAGCCCAGCCCTCCCCAGAAGGCCTCTCAAGGGACCCCAGGGGTCATCTAGTCCAGCCCCTGCCCACACTCTCCCTTGGATCCCCTTCTCAACCAAGAGGAAGGGGTTCACTAGGAGGGGGGGAGGGAGGGAGACTCCCACCTCAGGAAAACTAGTTCCATCCTTAGTAGAAGGTTCTGCTGCCCTGCAGACTAGGACGCAAGGGAACAACGGCTTCAAACTACAGGAAAGGAGATTCCACCTGAACATCAGGAAGAACTTCCTGACTGTAAGAGCTGTTCAGCAGTGGAACTCTCTGCCTCGGACTTCTTTGGAGGCTTTTAAGCAGCGGCTGGATGACCATCTGTCGGGGGTGCTTTGAATGCGATTTCCTGCTTCTTGGCAGAATGGGATTGGACTGGACGGCCCATGAGGTCTCTTCCAACTCTATGATTCTATGATTCTAGGTAACAATAATAATAATAATAATACTGTTGTTGCTGTTGTTATTGGTCTGTTAATGGTCTTGGCTTTAGAGGGCCTCTCTAGGGACCCCAGGGGTCATCTAGTCCAGCCCTTGCCCACACTCTCCCTTGGGTATCCTTCCCAACCAAGAGGAAGGGGTTCACTAGGAAGGAGGGAGACTCCCACCTCAGGAAAACCAGTCCCCTCTTAGTAGAAGGTACCTATTGTTGTTGTTGTTGTTGTTGGTCTGTTAATGGTCTTGGTTTTATCTATGTATTGTAACTATGTTGCACCCCGCCTTGATCTATGGGGGCAGGTGAGTAAACTATTTCTAAATCATCATTATGATGTACCATTATTACCTCGCCATGATCTATGAGTGGAGTCACTATTTTGGAATCATCATCATCATCATCATCATCATCATCATCATCATCATCATCATCATCATCATCACCCCCATCCTGAGCTATGAGGCAAGCCACTATTTCAAATAAATAATAATAATAATAATAATAATAATAATAATAATAATAATAATAATAATAATAATACATTGATTGTGCTTTTGATCGGACTTTGTGCTTTTCCTGCATGGCAGGGAGTTGGACTAGAACTAGTTGGTCCATGTGGTGACTTTCAACTCTATTGCTCTATTATTCCGATTCTATGCCATTATTTCTCCACCTTGAGCTATGAAGGGAATAGCTATTTCTAAATAATAATAACAACAACAACAACAATATGCCATTATCCCCTGCCTTGAGCTATGACGTGAGTACCTATTTCTAAATCATATGAGAATCATAGAGTCCTTGAGTTAGAAGAGACCGGGTGGGCCCAACCCCATTCTGCCAATAAGCAGGATAATCGCATTCAAAGCACTCCTAACAGATGGCCATCCAGCCTCTGTTTTAAAGCCCTCAAATAAGGAGCCTCCCTCCACCACACTCCCTCCAGGGCAGAGAGAGTTCCACTACTGAACAGCTCTCTCTCACACACAGTCAGGAAGTTATTCCAAATGTTCAGACGGAATCTCCTTCCTTTCCTGAAGTTTGAAGCCCTTGTTCCATTGCGTCCTAGTCTCCAGGGCAGCAGAACGGAAGCCCCCTCCCTCCTCCCTAGGACTTCCGCTCCTGTTTTGATCCATGCCCCTCATCCTGTCTCCTCTCTCTCAGCCTTCTCTCCTGCAGGCTCAACACGCCCAGCAGCTCTTTCAGCCGCTCCTCATGGGGCTTGTTCTCTAGACCCTTGATCCTTTGAGCTTCCCGACATATTCCAGCTTAGAGTGAACATCTCCCTTCAATGGTGGTGCCCAGAATGGGACTCCAGGTAGAGTGGTCTGACCCAGGCAGAAGAGAAGAGAGGGGAGCAGGACTTCTCTGGATCCAGGCACTAGGCTCCTCTTGATGCAGGACAGGATCCTATTTGCTTTTTAGGAACCACATGACATTGGTTCCTGTTCCCCTTCCTCCCCAGGAGGACTCCAAGGTCCTTTCTACACGTCCTGCTGTGGAGCCAGGCCTCAGCCCCCCCCCCCTTCTGTCTCTTTGCAACTCCCGTTTTCTGCCTCAGTGGAGTCTCTTGCATTTATCCCTGATGAGGTTCATTGTGATAGTTTTGGCCAATCATCTCTCTCATCTGTTGAGATTGGTTTGGATTGTTTTGGATTTGGCTCTCCCTCCCCATTTGGTCCTGTCTGCAAACTTGATGATCATGCTTTCTAGCCTTCATCTCAGCCATTAATGAAGATTTTCTGGCCCTGGCGCAGATGGGAGAGCAAGCCAGTGCAATTAACTGCAATGAATCACTGACCAGGAGGTCATAAGTTCGAGGCCCGCTCGGAGCTATGTTGTTTGTCTTTGTCCTATGTTAAAAGGCATTGAATGTTTGCCTATATGTGTAATGTGATCCGCCCTGAGTTCCCTTCGGGGTGAGAAAGAAGGGCGGAATATAAATGATGTAAATAAATAAATAAATAAATTATTTCCTTGCCTTGGGCTATGAGAGGAATAGTTTCCTGATGTTAAGTCCAGTCATGTCTGACTCTGGGGGTTGGTGCTCATCTCCATTTCTAAGCCGAAGAGCCGGCGTTGTCTGTAGACACCTCCAAGGTCATGGGGCCACTGGCATGATTGCATGGAGCGCCCTTACCTTCCCGCCGGAGCAGTACCTATTGATCTACTCACACTCTGGGGGTTGGAGCTCATCTCCATTTCTAAGCCGAAGAGCCGGCGTTGTCCATAGACACCTCCAAGGTCATGTGGCCACTGGCATGACTGCATGGAGCGCCGTTACCTTCCCACCGGAGCAGTACCTATTGATCTACTCACACTCTGGGGGTTGGTGCTCATCTCCTTTTCTAAGCCGAAGAGCCGGCGTTGTCCATAGACACCTCCAAAGTCATGTGGCCACTGGCATGACTGCATGGAGCGCCGTTACCTTCCTGCCGGAGCAGTACCTATTGATCTACTCACACTCTGGGGGTTGGTGCTCATCTCCTTTTCTAAGCCGAAGAGCCAGCATTGTCCATAGACACCTCCAAAGTCATGTGGCCACTGGCATGACTGCATGGAGCGCCGTTACCTTCCTGCCGGAGCAGTACCTATTGATCTACTCACACTGGCATGTTTTTGAACTGCTGGGAGTTGGAGCTGGAGCTAACAGCGGGAGCGCATTCCGCTCCTGGGATTTGAACCTGGGACCTTTTGGTCTCCAGCTCAGCGCTTTAACGCACTTCGCCACCGGGGCTCCATGAGAGAAATACCTATTTCTAAATGATAGTATAGGGCATTATCCCTCCCGCCTTGATCTAATCATCATCATCATCATCATCATCCGATGCCATTATCCTCCCCCCCGGCTCACCGGCGACGTCGAGGTCGACCTTGTAGTGGACGAGGTGGGTGTGGAGGTTCCCGAGGAGGTGCTCGTGGACGCGGCTCCCGTAGCGGCGCCCGTCGGGGGTGAAGAAGGCGGCGTGGAGGTAGCCGGTGGCGCTGACGCGGGCCTCGAGCACGCCGTGGGCGTGGAAGAGGAAGTCCCAGAGGTAGTCGTAGTTGTAGACGGTGGAGGAGGCGCGGAGGAGCAGCGCCGCCCCCGGGAGCCCCCCGTAGAAGCGCGCGCCCGCCCCCGAGGAGAAGTCCGGGTCGAAGTGCCGGCGCAGCGGGGCCTCCGTGGGCGCCTCGAAGAGGCAGAGCGCGCGCGGGAAGCGGACGGGCCCGGCGGCGTCGTAGAGGTGGTGCGCGTCCACGAAGGCGGCGCCGGGCGGGCAGTCCACGGAGGGGGCCAGCTCGTGCGTGGAGGCGCCCATGCCCCAGCCCGCGTCCACGAAGCGCGTCCGCATGGCGGCCGGGGAGGCCCCCCCGTAGAAGGCCAGCGCCTCCTGCACGCTCACCTCGAAGGCCACGCGCGCCCCGCGGAACCGCACGTCCAGCAGCTGCGGGCCCGACGAGGAGCGCAGCCGGAAGGAGAAGCGCCACCCGCGGTACGAGACGCGGTTCCCACGCAGGGCGAAGGCGCGCGCCGTGGGAGGGGGCGGGGCGCACGTCTTGGCCGCGGGGGGGTCTTCCTCGTGGGCGAACTCCCCGCGCGGCGCGTAAGAGGCGAAGCCCCCGTCGGGCCCCACGGGCGGGAGGCGCACCACCGGGATGCCCCCCCGCGCGTGGAGAGACGCCATCTCGTCCACGCTGAGGTAATATTTCCCGTTGTACCAGAGGCGCTGCACGCTCCACCTGCGTGGGTCCAGGTCGCGGTGGTCGAGGAGCACCTCGAGGCCCGTGGGGTGGAGGTAGAAGCCGTCCACGTTGCGCTGGAGCATCACCCACGAGCGGCGCTCCCCGGAGGCCAGCCCGCGCGGGGCCACGTCGGTCAGCGTCAGGCACTTGGTCCCGCAGCGCCCGCCCAGCGCGAAGCCCCCCGAGGACTCGGCCACGAAGCCCGCCAGCGGGGAGAGCAGCTCCGAGAGGCGCGCGTGGATCAGGCCGGCCTCCTCGCGCGTGACGGGGCGGGAGGCGAAGGGCAGCGGGCGTCCGGCGGGGCGGAGCCAGGTGGGCGCCGGGAGGGGCCCCACCAGGTACTCGCTCACGTTGGGGGAGGGCCCCGCCCCGAAGAAGAGCACGGCGCGCGCCCGGCGCGGGGGGAGGGGCCGCCCACGCGGGGACTGCAGCGCCCGCACGGCCGCGCGCTTCGGGGGGGGCTCCAGCTCCACCAGGAAGAGCGAGTTCCGCGCCAGGGAGGGGCGCCCAGGGGGAGAAGGGCGAGGGTCCCGCCCCAGGCCCAGCTCCGGGCGGCTCCCGAGGAAGTCCCGCACCGCACGCAGCTCCCGCGGGGACAGGTCCGCGAACAGCCACGCCGACGCCGAGGCGTCCTCGTCCGCGTCCCGCCGGGGAGGGGGCGTCACGGGGGTCGCCAGGGGGAGGAGGAGCAGCAGGAGCAGGAAGGAGGAGGGACCCATCGCCGCCCCCGGAGGACCCCCACGGAGGAGGAACAGCAGGGACCTGTCCGGAGGGGTCGGGTGGGGCGTCCCAAGCTGCTGGCAGAAAGAAGGGGGTCCGGCTGGATGGCCTCTTGGGGTCTCTTCCCACTCTGGGAGAATAATAATAAATAAATAAATAATCACAGGTGATAATATAATAGTAATTTTATCTTCCTGCCTAGACAGGGGTTCGGCTGGATGGCCTCTTGGAGTCTCTTCCAACTGTGATAATAATAATAATACTAATAATGATAAAAATAAAAATAAACAATCGACATGGGTGATAATAGTCATTCTATCTTCCTGCGTGGAAAAGGGTTTGGCTGGATGGCCTCTTGGGGTCTCTTCCCGCTCTGGGAGAATAATAAATAAATAAATAATCACAGGTGATAACAATAATAATAATAATAATAATAATATAATAGTAATTTTATCTTCCTGCCTAGACAGGGGTTCGGCTGGATGGCCTCTTGGGGTCTCTTTCCGCTCTGGGAGAATAATAATAATAATAATAATAATAATAATTAATAAATAATCACAGGTGATAATAATAATATAATAGTAATTTTATCTTCCTGCCTGGACAGGAGTCCAGCTGGACGGCCTCTTGGGGTCTCTTCCCGCTCTGGGAGAATAATAATAATAATAATAATAAATAATCACAGGGGATAATAATTATTTAATAGTAATTTTATCTTCCTGCCTGGACAGGTGTTCGGCTGGATGGCCTCTTGGGGTCTCTTTCTGCTCTGGGAGAATAATAATAATAATAATAATAAATAATCACAGGTGATAATAATAATATAATAGTAATTTTATCTTCCTGCTTGGACAGGGGTCCGACTGGATGGCCTCTTGGGGTCTCTTTCTGATCTGGGAGAATAATAATAATAATAATAATTAATAAATAATCACAGGTGATAATAATAATATAATAGTAATTTTATCTTCCTGCCTGGACAGGGGTCCGGCTGGACGGCCTCTTGGGGTCTCTTCCTGCTCTGGGAGAATAATAATAATAATAATAATAATAAATAATCACAGGTGATAATAATAATATAATAGTAATTTTATCTTCCTGCTTGGACAGGGGTCCGACTGGATGGCCTCTTGGGGTCTCTTTCTGATCTAGGAGAATAATAATAATAATAATAATAATAATAATAATAATAATAATAATAATAATAATAATAATAAAAAATAATCACAGGTGATAATAATAATATAATAGTAAATTTATCTTCCTGCTTGGACAGGGGTCCGACTGGATGGCCTCTTGGGGTCTCTTTCTGATCTGGGAGAATAATAATAATAATAATAATAATTAATAAATAATCACAGGTGATAATAATAATATAATAGTAATTTTATCTTCCTGCCTGGACAGGGGTCCGGCTGGACGGCCTCTTGGGGTCTCTTCCTGCTCTGGGAGAATAATAATAATAATAATAATAATAATAATAATAATAATAATAATAATAATAATAAATAATCACAGGTGATAATAATAATATAATAGTAATTTTATCTTCCTGCTTGGACAGGGGTCCGACTGGATGGCCTCTTGGGGTCTCTTTCTGATCTAGGAGAATAATAATAATAATAATAAATAAATAAATAATCACAGGTGATAATAATAATATAATAGTAATTTTATCTTCCTGCCTGGACAGGGGTCCGGCTGGATGGCCTCTTGGGGTCTCTTCCCGCTCTGGGAAAATAATAATAATAATAAATAATCACAGGTGATAATAATAATATAATAGTAATTTTATCTTCCTGCCTGGACAGGGGTTCGGCTGGATGGCCTCTTGGGGTCTCTTTCCGCTCTTGGAGAATAATAATAATAATAAATAATAATAATCACAGGTGATAATAATAATATAATGGTAATTTTATCTTTCTGCCTGGACAGGGGTCCGACTGGATGGCCTCTTGGGGTCTCTTCCCGCTCTGGGAGAATAATAATAATAATAAATAATAATAATCACAGGTGATAGTAATAATACAATAGTAATTTTATCTTCCTGCCTGGACAGGGGTCTGGCTGGATGGCCTCTTGGGGTCTCTTTCCGCTCTGGGATAATAATAATAATAATAATAATAATAATAATAATAATAATAATAATAATAATAAATCACAGGTGATAATAATAATATAATAGTAATTTTATCTTCCTGCCTGGACAGGGGTTCAGCTGGATGGCTGCTTGGAGTCTCTTCCAACTGTGATGATGATAATAATAGTAATAATAATAATAAATAAATAAATAAATAAATAAACAATCGACACGGGTGATAATAGTCATTCTATCTTCCTGCCTGGATGGCCTCTTGGGGTCTCGTCCCACTCTGGGAGAATAAAACATAATTAATGATCACGACGGGACAGGCGTGGGACCAGGCCTTCGGAGAGTAATTCTCGGTGCCGTAAGTGAATATGGGATAGTGCAATTTACCACCGGAATGGCTCTTGGACTGACCCTTTGGATTGCGTGGTTTTAATGAATGGTTTTGAGTTGTTTGTAATGTTTGGTTTTAATGCATGTGTTTTGTTTTATTATATGTATGTATATGCGGCGGCACCAAATTGTGCCTTTTTGTGAGCCACTTTGAGCCCCCCTGGGGGTGAGAGGGGTGGGGTAGAAGGGCACTAAATGAATAAATAAATCTTCCTGCCTGGTGGGAAAGGGGTTCAATTGGACGGCCTCTTGGGGCTTCTTCCAAGTGAGAATAATAATAATATCATTATAATAATAATAAATGATAATCATAGATAATAATATAATAGTAATTCTATCTTCCTGCCCAGCAGAAAAGGGTTCAGCTGGATGGCCTCTTGGAGTCTCTTCTAAGGCTATGAGCCTACTCAGTGCCCTTCTCCCAAGCTGCAGACACGTCTTTCAGGGGGAGGGACATCTCCCCGAAGGGACTTGGGGCGGCTTACATGGGGCCAAGTCCAGGCAACAGATAATATAAAAACACAACAATAAAACAAGTCATAAAACAAATGAGGTCCCATACAATAATAAATATACTATGATAAAATCCTGGGTTGGCTCCAAAAAAGAACTGGGCCGAAGAAAGTGCAAGTAGTGTCAGTTACAATCAGGGAGAGGTGAACACAATCTGGATCCCAGTATTAAAAAAAACTCTGAACAGTAAATAAGGAACAACACTCTGAAAGCAGGGGAATTCCAGACATGAATCAATCAGGGGCAGCTAATGCCTCTGATCAAAGGATTCCCCCACGCAGGAAGAAGCCAGGCCATGAAGCTGGCAAGGCCATTAATGCTAATCAGGGTGATTAATTACAACACTCACATTGGCCTCCAACAGACAAGAGTTCTTCCCCCCACCCAGGACCTTCCACAGCTATATAAACCTTTGCTTAGGGTTGTTGTATGTCTTTCAGGCTGTGTGGCCATGTTCCAGAAGTATTCTCTCCTGACGTTTCGCCCACATCTATGGCAGGCATCCTCAGAGGTTGTGAGGTATGGAGAAACTAGGCAAGGAAAGGAAAGAATATATATCTGTGGCGAGTCCAGGGTTTGGCAAGAGTCCTTTGTCACTGGGAAGCCAGCATTAATGTTTCAGTTAATCACCCTAATTAGCATTGGAAAGGTTTTGTCTCTTTCCAATCAAGTTCCACTCAGTGCACTTTGCCCAGCTCATTTTATGTTTTTATTGCTGTGTTTTTCATCTGTTTTATAATGATCGTGATTTTTAATGCCTTTTAAATTTACTTGTGTGTTTTTGTAAAACCGTATACTGTATGCTGGTTTTATATCTGTAAGCCGCCCCGAGTCCCTCTGGGGAGATGGAGGCGGGGTACAAAAATAAAATTATTATTATTATTATTATTATTATTATTATTATTATTATTACTAGATGTGCCCAGCCACGCGTTGCTGTGGCAAAGTGGTGGTGGTATTGGTTAAAAATTGTTGTGTAATTTTTATTTGACGTTATTTGCATTTTTTATTAATTTTATTGTAAGTTATATTTTTATTTATTATATTTTATTATTTTCTTGTATTATTTTTAGTTATTTTCTGTTATTATAGTATTTTATTGTATTAATTTTTAGTGTTTTTATTATTTTTTATTGGGTTGCTAGGAGACCAAGTTGGAGGAGCTTAGCCTTCTAACTGTCAGCAATTGGATAAAAGCAATTATTCCTCTCTCTCAAATTAGGACTTTATTTTTCTTTTCTTTTTGTTATATCAACCTAGAGGCGTGGATGATGGGTTGTGTTGTCAAATTTTGAGGTTGGGGGGGCCTGTAGTTTTGTTGTTTTGTGGGTCGCCGTGATGCCATCACTCTTTTATATATATAGATTATTATTATCTTGCCTGGGGGCATCCTTTGTTCAGTCATTAGCTGTCTTTGCTTAGTTTCTCCATAGGCCTCACAACCTCTGAAGATGCCTGCCATCGATGTGGGCGAAACGTCAGGAGAGAATGCTTCTGGAACATGGCCAGACAGCCCGGAAAACCCACAACAACCCTGTGATTCCGGCCAGGAAAGCCTTTGACAACACATTAAATTAAAACAGTCTGCGCATGGAAAAACTTGCGCAAAGATATCACACAGGTAGAAAACGTGGTTGCTGGAGATCAGAGGAAGAACATAGTCCCAAAGGCAGGCCACCTTGCACAACTATGATATCCTTTATTGCTTCCAGATTTCAAAAGATTGCCAACCTGACTTGCAGCCGGACTGCTCCGGGGACTCTGTTTGTACCCGAGGCATGCCAATGGTCACGTATGCCCGTGCAAATGTGAAATGGAGGTACCATAAAACAGGCAAGAAGAAGGACATGCAGAGAGGGCATGCGGGATTGCTTTTCTCTAACAAGGGGTTGGGCTGGATGGCCTCTGGGGGTCTCTTCGATGCTTCTAAGGAGGAAAGGCATTGCACGCCAGGCGCTAGAGCAGGCCTGGGCCAATAACAATAATAAATAATAATAATAACAATATTTACAGGTGCTTTGGAGTGCAACTCCCACCATTCCTAACAGCCTCGGGCCCTTTCCTTTCCCCCCTCGGCCGCTTAAGCGGCCGAGGGGAAAAAGGAAGGGGCCCGAGGCTGTTAGGAATGGTGGGAGTTGCAGTCCAAAACACCTGGAAATCTTCTATATATATAAAAGAGTGATGGCATCACGGCGACGCACAAAACTACCGGCCCCCCAACCTTGAAATTTGACAACACAACCCATCATCCACGGCTCTAGGTTGATACAACAAAAAGAAAAGAAAAATAAAGTCCTAATTAGAGAGAGCGAGAGGAATAATTGCTTTTATCCAATTGCTGCCAGTTAGAAGGCTAAGCTCTTCCAACTTGATCTCCTAGCAACCCAATAAAAAATAATAAACAACACTAAAAAATAATAAAAAACACTAAAAAAATTGATGTGGGCGAAACGTCAGGAGAGAATGCTTCTGGAACATGGCCACACAGCCCGAAAGACACACAACAACCCTGTAATCCTGGCCATGAAAGCCTTCGACAACACACTAAAAAAATTAATACAATAAAATACTATAATAACAGAAAATAACTAAAAATAATAAAATATAATGAATAAAAAGATAACTTACAATAAAATTAATTAAAAAATACAAATAACGTCAAATAAAAATTACACAACAATTTTTAACCAATACCACCACCACTTTGCCACAGTAATGCGTGGCCGGGCACAGCTAGTGTGTGTGTGTGTGTGTGTGTTTGTGTGTGTGTGTATATATATATATATATTCATAAATAAAAATTTTTAATAGTGTTCCTTTCAACATAAACACAGAAAAAAACATACAATAAAATAAAGTACAGAATTGAGAGGAAAAAAAAAAAGGAAAGAAAAAAATTAGAAGGGGAAGAAAATAAAAAAAAGAAGAAGAAGCAGAGAGGGGTAAAAATTGAATAGACCAAAAAAAAAGCCAAAAAACCACATGTATAATATAAACTTTGACCTATTGCATGGTGTCTTTGGGTCTCATCTTTTCCCCCTTTCCTAAGTTCTTGAATTCTTCCTGATAACCCAGATCGTTCCTTTTCTCCTATTATGAGGTTTTGTACGTATTCTGGTTTTCTTAGATCTCAAATTAAAATCTTCATTTTTTTTCCTTTTTAAAGTATTTTTTTAATCATTTCCCAGTCCGTTTGTTTCCTTGGACGACCTTGATTGTTCGCTAGCAGATACGTCAATTTGTCCATATTCATTATTAATTATTCTTATTAATTAATTAATTAATTGTTAATTATTAAATATTCTTATTAATCCAGCATTTCGTTTCCAGAATTTCTTTATTTCTCCAAGACTTGTTATTACAGTAGAGTCTCACTTATCCAAGCTAAACGGGCCGGCAGAAGCTTGGATAAGCGAATATCTTGTATAATAAGGAGGGATTAAGAAAAAGCCTATTCAACATCAAATTAGGTTATGATTTTACAAATTAAGCACCAAAACATCATGTTATACAACAAATTTGACAGAAAAAGTAGTTCAATACGCAGTAATGTTATGTTGTAATTACTGTATTTACGAATTTAGCACCAAAATATCACAATGTATTGAAAACATTGACTACAAAAATGGCTTGGATTATCCAGAAGCTTGGATAAGCGAGGCTTGGATAAGTGAGACTCTACTATATTATTATTGACATGTGGGGAGGTCCTTGGGTGATGATGGATGGGTCTCCAAATCCACCACATCATAGAACCCTATTGTGGGAAGGGACCCCAAGAGGCCATCCAGCCGTACCCCTTTTCTGCCACGGAAGGAAGATAGAATAATAATCCTGCTATTATCCATTATTATCCTGCTATTATCCATTTATTGTTATGATGATTATTCTCACAAAGCTGGAAGAGACCCCAAGAGGCATTCCAGCTGGACCCCCCCCCCCCCTTTCTACCAGGTAGGAAGATAGAATGGCTCTTCTATGGGGTTGCTGTGAATTTTTCGACAGGGGACCCCAAAGGCCATCCAGTCCAGCCCCCTTAGACCCAAGTTGCCTTCCCTGGATCCTGGGCAGAGTGTGCTCCCCTCCTGCGGTTCCCCTTCGGCCAAGCCCCCCACAAGCCCCTTCCCCAGGGACCCCGTCACTCTCTCACTCACCTTCCTCGCGACCTCCCTCCTTCCCTCCCACAGGTGCCCCGACGGAGCCTTCATACCTGTCCAGAGGGGCGGGGTCGGGCGGGGATTGGCTGCAGCAGGGAAGGGGGCGGGACCCGTCTGAAGGGAAGGACAGGAGAGGCGCAGACCCCCCCCCCCGTGAGACCCGCCCAGAGAGTGGAAGTGACCCCAAGACCCCCCCTTAAAAGACTCGCCCCCCCCCCCGGTGGGAGGGGGCGAGGCTCTGAAGGGTTTGGCTTTGGGGTTTCTCTCCTTCGCCAAGAGTCGGAAGAGAACGGTAAAGTCGCCTTCCTTCTCTGCAGCTTGGCAGGCCATCTTTCGGGAGGGCTTGGGTGGTGCCTCCTTGCCTAATGATAGATAGGAAGAACGGGGTTGGACTGGATGGCCCCTGGGAGCCCTTTCCAAGGCTAGGGTTCTATGAGAACAGAGGCTCACCAAGTCAAGGAAGAATTTGGATGGCCACCTGTCGGGAGGGATCAAAGGTGGTTTCCTGTCTGGTAGAATTGGAGTTGAATTAGGCCGGGCTGTGGCGCAGGCTGGTTAGCAGCCAGCTGCAACAAATCACTCTGACCGAGAGGTCATGAGTTCGAGGCCAGCCCGGTGCCTGCATCTGTCTCTATCTCTGTTCTATGTCAAGGCATTGAATGTTTGCCTTATATGTGTGCCATGTGATCCGCCCTGAGTCCCCTTCGGGCTGAGAAAGAAGGGCGGAATATAAATACTGTAAATAAATAAATAAATTGGGTGGCATCTCATAGAATCATAGAATAAATAAATTAAATAAATAATATCATACTAATAATAATACAATAAAGGTAAAGGGCAAACGTTTCCCCTGACATTAAGTCCAGTCGTGTCCGACTCTGAGGGTTGGTGCTCATCTCCATTTCTAAAGCCGAAGAGCCGCCGTTGTCCGTAGACACCTCCAAGGTCATGTGGCTGGCATGACTGCATGGAGCGCCGTGACCTTCCTGCCGGAGTGGTACCTATTGATCTACTCACATTGGCATGTTTTCGAACTGCTTGGTTGGCAGGAGCTGGGGCTAATAGCGGGCGCTCACACCGCTCCCGGGATTTGAATCTGGGACCTTTTGGTCTGCAAGTTCAGCAGCTCAGCACTTTAACACACTGTGCCACCAGGGGCCCTTAATAATACAATAGGGGTTTTTTTCCATGTCAGGAGCAACCGGAGTTGCTTCTGGAGTGAGAGAATTGGCCGTCTGCAAGGACGTTGCCCAGGAGACGCCCGGATGTTTTGATGTTTTACCATCCTTGTGGGAGGCTTCTCTCATGTCCCCGCATGGAGCTGGAGCTGAAAGAGGGAGCTCATCCGCACTCTCCCCGGGTGGGATTCGAACCTGGCAGCTTTCAGGTCAGCAGCCCAACCTTCAAGTCATGAGGCTTTTATCCCCTAGGCCACCAGAGGCTCCTAATACAATAAGTAAAGGTAAAGGTTTCCCCTGACATTAAGTCCAGTCGTCTCCAATTCTGGGGTTTGGTGCTCATCTCCATTTCTAAGCCGAAGAGCCAGCGTTGTCCATAGACACCTCCAAGGTCATGTGGCCGGCATGACTGCATGGAACTGCTAGGTTGGCAGGAGCTGGAGCTAACAGCGGGCACTCATTCTGCTCCTGGGATTTGAACCTGAGACCTTTTGGTCCGCAAGTTCAGCAGCTCAGCACTTT